>NW_027196476.1:0-20000 GCF_038502225.1 Cherax quadricarinatus
GAAAGCAATAGGAGAGGACATGACGCAGTTGACAAATTCTCTGAAAATAGGGGGGTTTTCAAGAGGAAAAAAACCGGCCGATAAAAGTGTTTTTCAAGGAGAAATCGGCTTGAAACAGGATCCTGTAGGTGAAAGCACGACTAAGGGACTTACTGACGTATTGTGTTCTTGCCAGAACACAAGAAGACAGAAACTGAAAGACAGAGTACAAAGATGCAAGGAGGAAAGAGAGGCAAAGACAGATATGAACAGGAGAACCCAGACTCAGGAGAAAGAGCAAATACAACCTCCCTCAGAACCACCTACAGAAGAACCTCAGCCATGACAACCTCAATGCAACCAAATAATCTAACCCAAAACCCACACACCGTACCCACTGCCCCTACCACCCTCATCACAAACTTCACCCCCACAGCAACCCCCATAGTTCCCCTCCAGGTCTCCTATTTCCCCAGCCCCAACGTTCGCCTAAGACCAAAGCTTTAGAAAACAAGCTGAAGGTTTGGTTTACGAAAGCAGATGGAATAACAAATAAATGTGAGAAATGGCATGAACGAATCAAGACGTCTCCATACATTATAGCACTCACAGAAATGAAACTCACAGGTATGATAACAGACGCAATCTTCCCACCTGGCTATAAGAACTTGAGGAAAGATAGGAGCAGAGGGGGAGGTGGAGTTGCACTGTTCATTAAAAACCGATGGGGATTTGAGGAAATGGAAGGAATAGACGAAATACGCGATAGGGACTACATAGGTACAACTCAGTCTATGGGACATAAGGTAGTCGTTGCCACAGAACTGCAGGAGGCCAAGAGAATATGAAGAGAGCAACAGATCAATGGTGGACACACTAGGTGAGGTGGCCAGAAGAGCTCACATGGGTAGAGCAAAGCTACTAGTTATGGGTGATATCAATCACAAAGAGTTTGATAGGAAAAACCTAGGGCCACATGAGGGCCCAGAAACATGGAGAGCCAAGATGATGGATGTGGTACTGGAAAACCTCATACATCAACATGTTAGGGACACTACCAGAGAGAGAGAAGTGAGGATGAACCAGCAAAACTGGGCCTTGCATTCACCTTGAGTAGATCGGACATCGAGTCTCTCAGAGCTAGTGATCACGTGGCTCTGAGCTCTGAATATATAGTAGAGTTACAAATGGAGAGGGTAACAGGAGTAGGATGGGAAAAGCCAAACTACAAAAGGGGCGACTAACAGGTATGAGGAACTACCTGCAGGAGGTTCAGTGGGAAAGAGAACTGGTAGGAAAATCAGTAAACAAAATGATGGACTACGTGACAACAAAATGCAAGGAGGCAGGGGAGAGGTTTGTTCCTAAGAGCAACAGAAATAATAGGAAGACCAGAACGAGCCCCTGGTTTACCCAAAGGTGAAGAGAGGCAAAAATTAAGTGTGCGAGAGAATGGAAAAAGTGCAGAAGACAAAGATCCAGGAAAATAAAGAGATTAGTCGCAGAGCCAGAAACGAGAATGCACAGATAAGGAGAGAGGCCCAGCGAAAGTACGAAAATGATACTGCATCGAAGGTCAAGTCTGACTCGAAGCTGTTGTATAGCCACACCAGGAGGAAGACAGCAGTCAAAGACCAGGTAATCAGGCTGATGAAGGAAGATGGGGAACTCACAAGAAACGACCAAGATGTTAGGAGCTTGACATGAGATTTAAGGAAGTATTCAGAGCGGAGACAGAAAGGACTCCAGGAAGTCAGAATAAAGGGGGTACACCAACATGGGATATACCAACAAGTGCTGGATGACATACACACAACCGAGGAGGTGAAGAAACTGCAAAGTGAACTTGATACCTCAAAGGCGGTGGCATCAGACATCTCTCTGTTGGTCCTTAGAGAGGGAGCAGAGACACTGTGCGTGCCACTAACAACAATTTTCAACACATCCATTTAAACTGGGCAAATGTAGTCTACATTTTTTAAGAGACAGACACGAGACACTAGACTACAGACCATTGTCACTGACGTGTATAGTATGCATAGTCATGGAGAAGACTATCAGGAGAGTGGTGAAGCACCTAGAACGCAACGAGCTTATAAACGACAACCAGCACGGATTCAGGGCCACCTAGCGCAGCTAGGTGGCCCTGAATCCATGCAATCTTTGGCCACCTAGCTGCGCTAGGTGGCCAAAGATTGCAAATCTCACTCAAGGAAAAAGATCTTAGAAGGAGTATAATACCTAGCACATCTCCTGAGGCACACAACCAGATAGCTGCTGCAGTATATGGGTGCCTGGTAACCCTGATAATAACGTTCCGATACCTCAGTAATGAATCGTTCAAGACTGTACACCATGTACGTCAGGTCCATATTAGAGTATGCAGCACCAGTTTGGAACCCACACCTGGTCAAGCACGTCAAGAAATTAGAGAAAGTACAAAGGTTTGCAACAAGACTAGTTCCAGAACTATAGTGAATGCCCTGCGAAGAAAGGATATGGGAAATCGGCCTGACGACACTGGAGGACAGGAGGGTTAGGGAAGACATGATTACGAGATACAAAATACTGCGAGGCATTGATAAGGTGGACATAGACAGGATGTTTCAGAGATGGGACACAGAAACAAGGGGTCACAATTGGAAGTTGAGGACTCAGATGAATCAAAGAGATGTTTGCCAAAGAGTTGTCAGGAAGAGGAATAATCTGGCAAGGGAAGTAGTGGAGGCAGGAGCCAGGGAGCAGGAGAGGACCCAGTAGCAGGGAGAGGACCCAGTAGCGATCGCCGTAGATGCGGGGCCAAGAGCTGTGACTCGATCTTTACGACAACAACTAATTGAGTACGACTAGGTGAGTACACACACATACAGGAGCTGTCTGTGTGTATGGTGGGGACAGAAGCTGTAAATCGACCCTTGTAACCACATAGAGGTGAACACACACACACACACACACCCACCTTCCATCACCCACCTGCAACACTCCTGCAACACTTTTCTCAACATAACCCTACAAACTTCCAGCAATCTTAATTTCTTGGAGTGTTGTCTGGCTGTCTAACAACTGCAGGTTCACACTGTAAAGACATTTGTTAAGTCTTGTAGCAAGACGCTTCTCACATACGCTACCACTTGATGGTGCTGCAGTCCGCACCACTAATTAACTTGTGCTCATCTATTCGTACTTATTCGTAGTTGCAAAGGTCGAGACTCACGAAATCGTAATAATACAATTGTAAACAAAGCACGAAACGGGTGAGTGAGACGTAAAACTCTAGACCAGTCGAGAAACTGCTTCTATTCTCTGCATCTATTCTCTGGCCGTTATTAGGTTCACTCTTTTAGCTGCCTGAACCGTATCATACCTAGTATTAAAGCTGTGTAGGCCTGACTTTACTACTTTGCTGCATAGGTTGTTCTGCTTCCTGGCCATCCTGAAGCTAAATAAATATTTATTGACGTTTCTGTGACTCATTTTAGTTGTTAGCTTCCAGCTGTGACCTCGTGTATCCAAGATTCGTCTCACACACACTTGCTCTTTCCACCGTCAGTCCCTTTCAGAATTATGTACGTCGTAACCTTGTCAACTCTGGTCTTTCTGTCTACTAGTGTCGTCAGGTTTAGTTCCTCTAGTCTCTCCTCATAGCTCATACCATTACGCCTTTGGAATATTCTCATAGCAAATCTTTAATCTTTTTTCACACGTACATAATTTTCCAGATTTTATTAATGAAAATAAGATACAAGACATATTAAGTAAATTTCCAAAATATACTTGTAACAGATAAGTGAACGACAGATATAAATTCAGATGTACTCCTGTTGGGGTTTCGGTCCTAGGCCTTTTGTGTATCCATATGCTCTTACGCTGCCGTTCGCAGGATGGATATGGGATCACAATAAACTAGCCACTTCAGCAGCAAAATCTAAAAAAAATATAATCCGACGGGAGTTCCCATACTGGCAGTGAATGCTCCCAGATGGTGTTGATATATGCCGTAGAAGATATCGTGAATGCCTCATTACTGACGGCTCTCAAAGCTACCCTTAAATTTACAAGTCTTTTATTTGTCTCAGTTATTATCTGGTTGGTGTGTCACAGGAGAAATACTTGGAACTGTTTGTAGACGAATGGTTCACAGAACCGACACGTTGATAAATTAGACACATGTGCAACTCTTGGGTATCTTTATTGAGGAAACGTTTCGCCACACAGTGGCTTCATCAGTCCATACACAGGAGAAGCTAGAAGAACAGGAGGAGAATGAGGTAATCAGTCCCTCAGCCTTGAGTCGATGTGGTCAGTCCATTCTATTCAAGATTGATGGACTGACCACATCGACTCAAGGCTGAGAGACTGATTACCTCATTCTCCTCCTGTTCTTCTAGCTTGTCCTGTGTATGGACTGATGAAGCCACTGTGTGGCGAAACGTTTCCTCAATAAAGATACCCAAGAGTTGAACATGTGTCTAATTTATCCACTCGGAACTATGCTCACTTCTGTCTTATTTTTTTCTGGGAAGTCTGCAGCCTCTGTCCACTCAGCCAGTTCTCTGTTTCTGAACTTTGTTCTCCGATTTTCATAGCTTTGCCACTAGTTAGACCAACCCAACAGGGTTTCCTGAGCTGTTCCTGCTTGTAAACTCATTACTGGTACATAATGTGTGAACAAGGTCACCGCTGACTCGGTTTCTTCTCTGATGTTTACCTACTCGATGTGATGAATGGTTTGAAAAACCGACAAGTTGAAGATTGAGTCACTTACGCAGCATATGGGAATCTTTATTCAGGAAACGTTTCGCCACACAGTGGCTTCATCAGTCCAATACAAAGAGGAAGGCGTAAGGAGAGGAGGAGTATGAGGTAATCAGTCCCTCAGCCTGGAGTCGATGTGTTCAGTCCATCAATCTTGTAGAATGTACAGCATAGGGCCGTAGACGTGGCTTATATACTGTAGTGAGGTGAGGTGAAGCAGACGGAGGCGGGGTCATAGTGGTACCATCCACTAGTCGAAGTAGGTCTTTGTCCAAAGGTTGAACAAGCATTGAAGAATTCTTTGTAAGAAGATCCCATGATGCTGCAGTGTCTGACAGTTGTGATGAATGGTTTGAAAAACCGACAAGTTGAAGATTGAGACACTTATGCAGCATATGGGAATCTTTATTCAGGAAACGTTTCGCCACACATATGCTGCATAAGTGTCTCAATCTTCAACATACTCGATAAACAGAAATAGTCTGCAAAGGTGTGAGAACTCTGTCAGACCCTCAAAGAGGACTCGAGGGATTCTTTTCTTCCTACAGAACAAAACGTGGGAAAATAAATTATAACGAAATGAGATAAACATATTTTTTAAAAATAAGCAAATCTCTTAAAATATAAAATTAGTTAAATATGTTGGAAAAATTAAATAAATAAATTAAGTGGAGGAAGGCTAATATGACTCACGAAATCGTAATGGTACTTGAGCTAGAGCTCGTCACGGCCACGCTGGCGGGAGATTCGTCTGTAAAAACTTGCCTTTGTGGTCACAGTGGTGGCCTATGCTAACCTTCCTATGGTGTAGAAATATACCTAGTTGGATGAATGTTATTGTGGCTAACGCGACGGTCTGGAGTTTTGAGACTCTCTGATCGCGGGTTCTATCCCCACCCGTGGTATATATTTTTTAAGCCTTATATGTACAGAATGGTGTTCTTCTGAATCTGCCGTTGGTATGGTAAGACGCACAGGAATAGCTGGAGTGAAACGGGAAGCTAGAGATAGTGTAATAAGGCCACAGATGGTCGTGAATATTGTGAAGTCGCTCCGGAAGGTAATAATGCCTAGTTGATCAAGCCCTGATCCATCGGGAGGCCTGGTCATGGACCGGGCCGCGGGGGGCGTTGATTCCCTGAATAACCTCCAGGTAACCTCCAAGTAACCAGGAGCGCAGCTAACAGCTTAGACTGGGTGGGTCATTGGGCTAATCCGGGGGGAATCATTGGTCTAATCCGGGGGGGGGGGCCTGGACCTGCTCCACATGGGTCAGTAGGCCTGTTGCAGTATTCCTTCTTTCTTATGTTCTTATGTAACGGAGCAGGCTGCCGGCAGTGGTAGACAACTGGATATCGGTAACAGAGGTATAAAGAACAGGCTAAGTTCCTCAATCGTAGAATGTTGCAGTAATAGTAGTGCAGTCCTGGAGGTATAGAAAAAGTTGAGTTCTCAAGATAAGGCGTTTGATGAGGTCGTTGACCTGCACAGAAGTTGTAAAACAGCCGAGTTCTCGTAATGATGTAGGTGTGTACATCCAAAACAAAGGTGAAGGAACAGCAGAAGAGTTCTCGTAATGATGTAGGTGTGTACATCCAAAACAAAGGTGAAGGAACAGCAGAAGAGTTCTCGTAATGATGTAGGTGTGTACATCCAAAACAAAGGTGAAGGAACAGCAGAAGAGTTCTCGTAATGATGTAGGTGTGTAGATCCAAAACAAAGGTGAAGGAACAGCAGAAGAGTTCTCGTAATGATGTAGGTGTGTAGATCCAAAACAAAGGTGAAGGAACAGCAGAAGAGTTCTCGTAATGATGTAGGTGTGTACATCCAAAACAAAGGTGAAGGAACAGCAGAAGAGTTCTCGTAATGATGTAGGTGTGTAGATCCAAAACAAAGGTGAAGGAACAGCAGAAGAGTTCTCGTAATGATGTAGGTGTGTACATCCAAAACAAAGGTGAAGGAACAGCAGAAGAGTTCTCGTAATGATGTAGGTGTGTAGATCCAAAACAAAGGTGAAGGAACAGCAGAAGAGTTCTCGTAATGATGTAGGTGTGTACATCCAAAACAAAGGTGAAGGAACAGCAGAAGAGTTCTCGTAATGATGTAAAAGGAGTGTAGATCCAAAACAAAGGTGAAGGAACATCAGAGTTCCCAAGATGATGAAATATCAGGTTTCTGATCTATTATCAGATCGTGCTCTTCTTCTCATCTTACATCTGCTGGGTGACCCAGACATACAGCAAGGAGACTTGATGACACCAGCCCCCCCGAGTGATGCTCCTCGGTCAGCAAGGGTCCCTTGTTGACTCCCACCCGGTGGAGAAGAGAGGGGGGGTAAAGGTAACTGCTCACATACCCCCCTTTCTGAACAGTCACACCACCAGTCATACCACCAGTCATACTACCTCCACCACTCCTTCAGTCTTCCACTCTTATTTAATGAACTACTCTTTCCCGTCACATACACCAAGTTCTGACACTTGTTGAACCCCACTCGTCACACTTGCCCATTCTGACACGTCCTCCAGCACAATAACTTATTTATTGATTCACTGCTGTGCCTTCCGTTATTCCTGCCAGCATCTATAACTCTTGTCCCAGACTCTTGTGAGATACCCTTACGAATGAGTTGTTACAGATACAAAATATTCAGTCTACCAATCCCTCTCTCTCTCCCCCCTACCTTCCTATCATCACATTGTCACATTCAGTGTTCTTCAACATTCAGTGTTCTTCAACATTCAGTGTTCTTCAACATTCAGTGTTCTTCAACATTCAGTGTTCTTCTTCTTGGACAAGCTTTTCAAGTGAGAAGGGTTGGATCTGAGAGGGACATGACCTCTCAGTTGCCTCTCACTACTACTACTACTACTACTACTACTACTACTACTACCCTGCACCTCTCCTTCCGACAGTATTTAAGTCTCCGCACTGTCGCTTGATCTTCAGATAGTTCCTGACTATGGAACTGAACTTCTCCAGGCCGAGGGACTGACAACCTCAAATTCTACGACTTCAAGGGTGATGGACTGATTACATCGTCTTCACATCTCTACTGTTCCTGCCTACTTTCTGTATTCGACTGAAGAAGCCTACTGTGTAGGCGAAACGTTTCGGAATAAAGTTGTCTAACTGTTGCATATGTGTCTTACCTAACAACATTCAGTGTTCTTCAACATTCTTCGCCCCATTCACTCTTTTTCACCGTATGTCAGAATGTCATTCCTTCTTTCCCATGAATGACTCCAAATGGTACATTCCAAATACTCTGCATGTAATTAATATAAATAATATTCAAACGGCTTCAGGAAGAAATCCAAATATTCTTCCTTGAAGCCTTTTTATCCACATTTCCGAGGCTGTGGGTCCCACAATTTACACCAGAGGTGGACCCCATCTATATATTTCAAAAATTAATATTTGTATGTCACAGATCAAAATGAAACCAAACTGCAATTCTACAGATTTTTACTTAATCTACAAAACGTCATACATTGTTGAGTAGTGGTCCCAATTCCCCTTGACACACCCTAAAATATCCCCCCGGGGGGAATACCCCCCTGGTTCAGAACCCTTGCTCTACCTGATTTATGAGACAGGATTTGCTGTATCTGAAACCAATCTCGGTCTTGTTTATCAAGCCGTTCGTTTACAGGTGTGCCGCTACTCGCCCCCTGATAATTTTCTCCATGCTAGTGACACCTGCCACTAGTTGAACCCTACTTGTCTATTCCATTTTAAATATCGACTCTGTGTCCGCTGTTGTTGTCATCAATCAGCTGTCCTGTTTTTGTTGACTAGTTGAGAATCGCTCCCGGCGGTACACATATTTATTTACGATTAAGATACATGTACAGTAGTTGGGTATCTTTTTTGCTGACACGTTTCGCTTACACAGTAGGCTTCTTCAGTCAAGCACAAAGGCAGCAGGTGTAGTAGTGAGGATGATGTTATCAGTACATCAACCTTGGAGAAATAGTATTTGAGGTGGTCAGTCCCTCAGCCTGGAGAAAAGTTCAGCTCCATGGGGCGGAACGTTCCATCAATAAAGATACCTAACTGTTGCACATGTGTCTTAATCATCAGTCTGTGTCGGTAATTCATACCATTTTTCAATAGAGTTGTTGTGCACCATCTTTCAGAACCCAGGGAGATATTGTTCATTCTATTGTCTTTAAGATGTCCGGCTCACTTATAAATTGTTTTATCTTGCTTTCCACTGTATGTATTACATCCATTACTCATTGGTGCACTCTCCCTCTTTGACACTCTGGCAGTGATCCTGATTCCACTGAGTGCACGTCAATAAAGTTGTTGTTCCCCTCCTAGCAGACTTCATGGTCATCCCAGGATCTTTTCTTAATTCTTGGTAAGACAAATCTTTGAGGACAATTCAGTTTCACAGGTCTGAGAAAAGCAGAATCACGGTTACTGTTAGCTAGAGAACCTTCTTGCTCAGCCTTGGATAACACCTCAGATCAAGAATATGCCGATTCTCCCATACAAAGAGAATTTATCTGTCCTACTGAATGTTCTTAAAAGATTTAATATGCAAGTTGTTTTTAAGAACTCACAGACTGTTAAAAGCAACTTGATAAAGAATCTCCTCAACAATGTGTTGGTGATGTGTACAGAATTTGTTGTACTGGGTACAACTTATATGTAGGACTGGCAGACCTCTAGATGTTAGGATATCACAACACATATATTTAGTACAGATTACCCAGAAATCAATTGTGATTTCCCACCACCTTAAAGTCTGTAATAACTCAGCAAACTGGTTGGAAGCCAGAGTCATTGTCCCTTGTTCCACTTGGCTTGAGCAGAATTTTGGAGAATAGACAAATTATAAAACATAATAAAAATTTGTTATATAATAATAGTGATGGCTAATTGAAATTAAACTTGTTTATTGAAGAGGCTATAATACATAGCCTAAAAGTTAACTCCTATACGCACACCATCGAATGTCTAAAGTTTTGATTTACCGCACCGAAGAATTAAGGATTATTTTACTGCTGGTTTTGATGCGTAGACCTGCGTCTGCCTCAGAATCTTGTGAGATAGACCATGGCTGTCTTCATTTTGGATAAACTACAGATGTTTTCCCTTTAAGTGAGTCGGCTGTGGAGCCGTTTTGTAGATGTATGGAAAAATTCCTAAGTCAATTGCCAGATATATTTATATTGAGAATGTCAGGTATTTTACGCCATATCGAAGAATGACCAATTTTTTGATAATTGTCGTGTAATTAATATTACTTTCATAAGGTTATTACTGGTGTTTGTGGGCTGGCTGTGGGCTGGCTCTGGTGGCCTGGTGGTTAACGCTCTGGCTTCACACGGTGAGGGCCTGGGTTCGATTCCCAGCCAGAGTAGAAACATTGGACGTGTTTCTTTCCACCTGTTGTCTATGTTCCCCATCAGTAAAATGGGTACCTGGGTGTTAGTCGACTGGTGTGGGTCGCATCCTGGGACACTGACCTAAGGAGGCCTGGTCACAGACCGGGCCGCGGGGGCGTTGACCCCCGGAACTCTCTCCAGATAAACTCTCCAGGTAGTGCTTAAATATTCAGTCTTTCTTGGATGGGGCACTAGGCACTGGGTATTGGTATGCCTGGGGCACTTACTACATCCTGCCTTCCTCTACCATCATACGAGCAACGACGCTTCCTCTGACCATGTTTACTTGCAATTCCTCCTTTTATTCTGCAACATTGCATGCTCCTGATGATGTGTAGATTGCAACACGAAAGGCCTAGAGCTGTCATTCAACTCACCCCTTGGTTATTTTTCACTGTGTATCGCGAAATTATATATATATATATATATATATATATATATATAAATATATATATATATATATATATATATATATATATATATATATATATATATATATATATATATATATATCACATTGCAGCAGGTGAAGAACATCTAACCTTACAGGATGCTGATGTGTATAAAGCTGCTATGTCATTTCCACAGGGTTCAGCAGGAGGTTTCACCGGTTTAAGGCCTCAACACTTAAAACAAATACTCAATCCAGCACTTGATGAGGTTTCAGAGAGGCTGCTGTCTGAACTCACCAAATTTTCAAACCTGTGCCTGGCTGGCAGTGTCCCAGAGGCCATCAGACCCTTTTTCTTTGGTGCCTCATTGTGTGCCCTCCGGAAAAAGGATGGCGGAATCAGGCCCATTGCAGTGGGTAACACCCTTCGGCGCCTAGTCGCCAAGGCTGCAGTAAGAAGGGTGAGTCAAGAGGCTGCTGCAATGCTGAAACCAACTCAGCTCGGTTTCGGCGTTCAACAGGGCTGTGAAGCAGCTGCCCACGCAGCACGAGTATATATCAAAAACATGTCCTATGAAAAAGCCTTGGTCAAATTGGACTTTGCCAACGCTTTCAACTCAGTCAGAAGGGATGCTGCTCTCCAAGCAGTTTATAGAAACTTCCCTTCCCTTTATCCCTTCATAGAATCGTGTTATAGTGTGACTTCCAAACTATTGTTTGGGGACCATGAAATTGACTCGTGTGAGGGCGTGCAACAGGGGGACCCTCTCGCCCCCTTTCTATTTTGTTTGGTCATCAAGGAAGTCACGGAGGCACTCTCCAGCGAGCTCAATATCTGGTTCCTGGACGACGGTACCCTAGCTGGCACAACAGAATCTCTCCTGGAGGACATCAGTAAAATTAAAGACATGGGAGAAAGCCTGGGCCTTTCTTTAAACCCCACCAAATGTGAAATAGTTTCTACCAATCAACAGTTGATCCAGAATATTAGTACCGTTTTACCAGGAGCACGAGCCATTGATCCAGCCAATAGCACTCTCCTCGGTGCTCCTCTTGGGTCCAATGCCATCGATCTGATCCTAGGAAAAAAAGTCTCAGACCTCCGGACGATGGAAAGCAGGATGAAAGACATTGACACACACGATGCCTTCTACCTACTCACCAGGTGCCTGTCAACCCCAAAACTTACCTATTTTCTGAGATGCTCCCCAGCCTTCAGCAGTCCAAAACTCAAGGAATATGACTCTCTCCTGAAGGCCATGCTAGAGAGTGTATTGAATCTTTCCCTTGACGATGGACAGTGGTTGCAAGCCTCACTTCCGGTCAGGCTTGGAGGGCTAGGAGTACGCAGATCCTCCCAGATTGCTCTACCAGCTTTCCTATCCTCTTCCATTGCATCAAATGAGTTGATAAGACAAATTCTTCCTGACACCCTCAGTGACTCAGCAGGAATAGAAGACCCTAGCTATGTCAGTGCCATCACCGAATGAGAGACTCTTGCTGCTCCAGCACCAAACCCTAGTGCAGCACTGGCTCACAAACAGTCAAGCTGGGATAGCCCAATTGCTGAAAAGGTGCTTGCCAACATGCTCAGGGCTGCAACATCAGATAGGGAGATTGCCCGTCTCCAGGCTGTGAGTGCACCTCACTCCGGGGACTTCCTCCAAACAGTTCCCATATCGGCAATGGGAACGCGACTCGACCCTAAGACCCTCCGTATTGCAGTGGCTCTGCGCCTTGCTGCCCCAATTCACACAGAATATATGTGTATTTGCGGCGAAGTGCAAGCAGACCAATACGGTCAACATGGTCTTAACTGTTCCAAAACCAAGGGCTGGCATGCAAGACACAATGAGGTCAACGACATCATTAAGAGAACCCTTGCTACAGCTGGATGCCCTGCCGAGAGGGAGCCACGATCACTTGCAGCAAACAATACCCACAACCCAGCAAACCGCCCCGACGGGATCACCATCTATCCTTGGAAGAATGGCAAGCTCTTAGCATGGGACTATACCTGTGTGTCCACACTGGCTGACACCTATATCCATCACAGTGTGGGGCGACAGGGAGGAGCTGCTGACCACAGGGAGGAGTACAAGATCAGCAAGTACAGGGACATTAGCCAACAGTATCAATTTGTCCCAGTGGGATCAGAGACCTTGGGATCATGGGGAAAAAATGCCACACGTTTCCTTAAAGAATTGGGTTCCAGACTCATCGACACCACCAGGGACCCAAGGGCAGCCACTTTCATGTTCCAGCGCCTCAGCGTCGCCATCCAGAGGGGAAATGCTTGCTGCATACTTGGCTCACGTCCAGCCTCGGAGGAGCTGGAGGAAATTCATCATCTTTGATACATTGTGCCATTGTATTCATGTTTATGTTTTTTTCTGTAAATGTATTTTGTTTATTAATAAATGTTCACATAGAATGAAAAATATATAGGGGTGGTAGGAGAAGAAAATATTCAAACAGCTCCGGGGAGAACCTTGAGTTTTCTCTGAGGTACGTTTATTGTCTTCTCTGAGGATGAGGGTCCCCATTCCAGCTATAGAGGTGGTACTTCCCTATATATATATATATATATATATATATATATATATATATATATATATATATATATATATATATATATATATATATATATATATATATATATATATATATATATATATATATATATATATATGAGGGTGCTAAGGGCGAAAACAACGTGTAAACAAATACTCTTTTGCCAGTATAGGAAACCTCATATGAGCCCCTCATAAAAGGGAGCTCATGTGCTCGACAGGCGAAAGATTAGCTTTTTCTTGTCGTGAGAGAGAGAGAGAGAGAGAGAGAGAGAGAGAGAGAGAGAGATTCTTGGGGATCCTTAGCATAATCTTGTCAAACCATGTGTAAAGAGAGAAAAAGAGATAGATAGAGAAAGAGAGAGTTAAATTTAATTAAGCTTAAACTTTAAAATTTTCACCAATGAACAGAAGGTTCCTTCCATCCTTCACTCCTTCCATCCTTCACTCCTTCCATCCTTTACTCCTTCCATCCTTCACTCCTTCCATCCTTCACTCCTTCCATCCTTTACTCCTTCCATCCTTCACTCCTTCCATCCTCCACTCCTTCCATCCTTTACTCCTTCCATCCTTCACTCCTTCCATCCTTCACTCCTTCCATCCTTTACTCCTTCCATCCTTCACTCCTTCCATCCTTCACTCCTTCCATCCTTTACTCCTTCCATCCTTCACTCCTTCCATCCTTTACTCCTTCCATCCTTCACTCCTTCCATCCTTTACTCCTTCCATCCTTCACTCCTTCCATCCTTTACTCCTTCCATCCTTCACTCCTTCCATCCTTTACTCCTTCCATCCTTCACTCCTTCCATCCTTTACTCCTTCCATCCTTCACTCCTTCCATCATTTACTCCTTCCATCCTTCACTCCTTCCATCCTTCACTCCTTCCATCCTTCACTCCTTCCATCCTTTACTCCTTCCATCCTTCACTCCTTCCATCCTTTACTCCTTCCATCCTTTACTCCTTCCATCCTTTACTCCTTCCATCCTTCACTCCTTCCATCCTTTACTCCTTCCATCCTTCACTCCTTCCATCCTTTACTCCTTCCATCCTTCACTCCTTCCATCCTTCACTCCTTCCATCCTTCACTCCTTCCATCCTTCACTCCTTCCATCCTTTACTCCTTCCATCCTTCACTCCTTCCATCCTTTACTCCTTCCATCCTTCACTCCTTCCATCCTTCACTCCTTCCATCCTTTACTCCTTCCATCCTTCACTCCTTCCATCCTTCACTCCTTCCATCCTTTACTCCTTCCATCCTTCACTCCTTCCATCCTTCACTCCTTCCATCCTTCACTCCTTCCATCCTTCACTCCTTCCATCCTTTACTCCTTCCATCCTTCACTCCTTCCATCCTTTACTCCTTCCATCCTTTACTCCTTCCATCCTTCACTCCTTCCATCCTTTACTCCTTCCATCCTTTACTCCTTCCATCCTTCACTCCTTCCATCCTTTACTCCTTCCATCCTTCACTCCTTACATCCTTCACTCCTTCCATCCTTCACTCCTTCCATCCTTCACTCCTTCCATCCTTTACTCCTTCCATCCTTCACTCCTTCCATCCTTTACTCCTTCCATCCTTTACTCCTTCCATCCTTCACTCCTTCCATCCTTCACTCCTTCCATCCTTTACTCCTTCCATCCTTCACTCCTTCCATCCTTTACTCCTTCCATCCTTTACTCCTTCCTTCATCCTTTCACTCCTTCCATCCTTCACTCCTTCCATCCATCACTCCTCGCATCCATTACTCCTTCCATCCTTCACTCCTTCCATCCTTTACTCCTTCCATCCTTCACTCCTTCCATCCTTCACTCCTTCCATCCTTTACTCCTTCCATCCTTCACTCCTTCCATCCTTCACTCCTTCCATCCTTCACTCCTGCCGTCCTTAACTCCTTCCACTCCTTCCATCCTTTCCTTCACTCCTTCCATCCTTCACTGCTTCCATCATTCTCTCCTTCCATCCTTCACTCCTTCCATCCTTCACTCCTTCCATCCTTTACTCCTTCCATCCTTCACTCCTTCCATCCTTTACTCCTTCCATCCTTCACTCCTTCCATCCTTCACTCCTTCCATCCTTCACTCCTTCCATCCTTCACTCCTTCCATCCTTCACTCCTTCCATCCTTCACTCCTTCCATCCTTCACTCCTTCCATCCTTCACTCCTTCCATCCTTCACTCCTTCCATCCTTCACTCCTTCCATCCTTCACTCCTTCCATCCTTTACTCCTTCCATCCTTCACTCCTTCCATCCTTTACTCCTTCCATCCTTCACTCCTTCCATCCTTCACTCCTTCCATCCTTCACTCCTTCCATCCTTCACTCCTTCCATCCTTCACTCCTTCCATCCTTCACTCCTTCCATCCTTCACTCCTTCCATCCTTCACTCCTTCCATCCTTCACTCCTTCCATCCTTCACTCCTTCCATCCTTCACTCCTTCCATCCTTCACTCCTTCCATCCTTTACTCCTTCCATCCTTCACTCCTTCCATCCTTCACTCCTTCCATCCTTTACTCCTTCCATCCTTACTCCTTCCATCCTTCACTCCTTCCATCCTTTACTCCTTCCATCCTTCACTCCTTCCATCCTTCACTCCTTCCATCCTTCACTCCTTCCATCCATCCTTCACTCCTTCCATCCTTTACTCCTTCCATCCTTTACTCCTTCCATCCTTCACTCCTTCCATCCTTTACTCCTTCCATCCTTCACTCCTTCCATAATTCACTCCTTCCATCCTTCACTCCTTCCATAATTCACTCCTTCCATCCTTTACTCCTTCCATCCTTCACTCCTTCCATCCTTCACTCCTTCCATCCTTCACTCCTTCCACTCCTTTCCTTTACTCCTTTCCAACACTCCTTCCATCCTTCACTCCTTCCATCCTTCACTCCTTCCCACTCCTTCCATCCTTCACTCCTTCCATCCTTTCACTCCTTCCATCCTTCACTCCTTCCATCCTTCACTCCTTCCATCCTTCACTCCTTCCATCCTTTACTCCTTCCATCCTTCACTCCTTCCATCCTTCACTCCTTCCATCCTTCACTCCTTCCATCCTTTACTCCTTCCATCCTTCACTCCTTCCATCCTTCACTCCTTCCATCCTTCACTCCTTCCATCCTTCACTCCTTCCATCCTTCACTCCTTCCATCCTTCACTCCTTCCATCCTTCACTCCATCACTCCATCACTCCTTCCATCCTTCACTCCATCCATCCTTCCCTCCATCACTCACTCCTTCCATCCTTCACTCCTTCCATCCTTCACTCCTTCCATCCTTCACTCCTTCCATCCTTCACTCCTTCCATCCTTCACTCCATCACTCCTTCCATCCTTCACTCCTTCCATCCTTCACTCCTTCCATCCTTCCCTCCATCACTCCATCACTCCTTCCATCCTTCACACCTTCCATCCTTCACTCCTTCCATCCTTCCCTCCGTCCCTCCTTCCCTCCTTCACTTCTTCCCTCCTTCGCTCTTTCACTCCTTCCCTCCTTCACTTTCTCCCTTCATTATCTCCCTCCCTCCCTCCCGTATCCCTTCTCTCACCTCGTCTCCCCTTCCTTTCTCCATCCCTCTATCTTTACATTCGTTATTTCCCTTCCACCATCATCATTCTCCCAGCCTTATCCCTCCCTCCATTATTCTCTCCCTTATTCCTCCCTCAGTTCCTTTTGTTTTCTCTTCTATCTGACCCTCACTACTCCCTTCTCCTCATCATTTCCTTAACTCCTTTCCTTCCTTCATCTAATCATCCCTATCTCTCCCTTATCTCTCTCCCTCCCTCCCTTCCTTCCCTGCCACTCTCACTCATTCTCTATTACTGTCTACATTCTTCCCTCAATCTGTCCCTCATTTTCTCACCTTCATTACCTCTCTTCCTCCCTCCTATCATTCTCCCTTTCTTACTTTTTCCCTTATCCATCCCTTCCTTACTTCTATCATTACTCCATCCTACACTAAATTCTCTGTTCTCTCTCCCTTCCCTCCTCTCTCCCTCCCCCACACATTTCACTCCCTCCTTCCATATCTCTCCCTCCCTCCATATATTTCTTTAAGATATAAATATATTAGATTTATTTCTTTGAACTTTATTCTATTTAAATAAATATTTTTCTTCATAGATCTGAAAACGATCCTCGGAAGCGAAAGAGCATCGCCTTCTCCTTCTGAAGGTAAGATGTGGAACGTTGCCGCTGAGCGAATTTGTTGGCACCTCCTGCTTATTTGTGCAAGATTGTATGCTCCTGATGATGTGGTGGTTGCAACACGAAAGGCCTAGAGGTATCATTCAACTTCCCCCGTAGTTTTGTATCTTGTGTCGCTTGTTCGCGATTTTTGCACACACACACACACACACACATATATATATACATATATATATATTTGTGTGTGTGTGTGTGTGTGTGTGTGTGTGTGTGTGTGTGTGTGTGTGTGTGTGTGTGTGTGTGTGTGTGTGTGTGTGTGTGTGTGTGTGTGTGTATGTGTTGTGTGTGTGTGTGTGTGTGTGTGTGTGTGTGTGTGTGTGTGTGCGTGTGTGTGTGTGTGTGTGTGTGTGTGTGTGTGTGTGTAACCACGAACGAGTGGTATTGATCAATAGCAACAGTGCGACTAGCCAAGGACTCGAACCCACGCTGTTTTGGCCCGCCTCATGGTCAGCGAAAACACATGACGCTGTAACCCACAGGACCACGCACTGCTACAAGAATGACGCACCCAGCTAAGCTAGGCGTTTTACTGTCATCCGAGGATATGGTGGTGTGGGTGCCTCTGAGCTAATTTCATTATACTCCCTGTTTGGTCATTCTTGTAGGATTGCGTGGTCATGTGGGTTAGAGCGTCATGTGTTTTCGCTCACCATGTGGCGGGCCAAAGTAGCATGGGTTCGAGTCCTTGGCTAGTCGCACTGTTGTTATTGACCAATACCACTTGTTCGTGGGTACAATAATACAGAATACTGCTCGTTGGGCTAGCACACCAAACAAGGAGTAGAATGATTGGAAGCGCTCGTGACCAGAGGTTCCACTGTACATTATAACAAGTCTTACATGTTAGTGATGTTACTACCTCACTATTCACTCCCCATCGACCCCAACATTATCGCTTTTGTTAATCCACTGAGAGCTTTGGTCAGTTCTTTTTGTAAAGAGTAAACACGAAGAGACGACCGAAAGGTTTCTCCCCTTCTGGATGTTTAACATCATCGATCCACAATATTATACAGAAGTGAAATTGTTGATTATTGACTTGCATGGTAGAACAAGTGGACACATGTGACTAGGCTATAACATTTGGCCAGGCCTACGAGATGCAATGTCGAAATCTCGTTGAAATTGCCGAATTGGACCTAGATCCTGGCTTCAGCTGCGTCGTGGTTTGTTTCTTAGGGGGTCTGTATACCTGTTGAGAAGAAAGTCGTTTGCAGGCAGCGACGAAATTAAAGTCATCATTGTTGATCACTCCTGACTTCTCCCACTCTCTCTGGCTTGTCCAGATAAACACACTACAACCACTACTAACCTCTCTCCCTGGCTTGTCTAGTTGAACACACTGCGACCACCACCACTAACCTCTCTCTCCCTGGCTTGTCTAGTTGAACACACTGCGACCACCACCACTAACCTCTCTCTCCCTGGCTTGTCTAGTTGAACACACTGCGACCACCACCACTAACCTCTCTCTCCCTGGCTTGTCTAGTTGAACACACTGCGACCACCACCATTAACCTCTCTCTCCCTGGCTTGTCTAGTTGAACACACTGCGACCACCACCACTAACCTCTCTCTCTCTGGCTTGTAAAGTTGAACACACTGCGACCACCACCACTGACCACTCTCTCCCTGGCTTGTCTAGTTGAACACACTGCGACCACCACCACTAACCTCTCTCTCCCTGGCTTGTCTAGTTGAACACACTGCGACCACCACCACTAACCTCTCTCTCGCTGGCTTGTAAAGTTGAACACACTACGGCCACCACCGCTAACCTCTCTCTCCCTGGCTTGTCTAGTTGAACACACTGCGACCACCACCACTAACCTCTCTCTCTCCCTGGCTTGTAAAGTTGAACACACTGCGACCACCAAATGTTGCATGGCCTCCACAAGTCGACACCAAATATAAATAGTTACCAAATATAAACAACATACCGGATGTATAGTGGTGGAGGTTGCTGGTTAGAGAGGGCGGAGGAACACACACACTTGTGTAGTATGGCAGGGGCAAAAGAGAAGCTGAAGCGAGAGTTAGGTTGATTATGTTATGTTGATAATGGTATCAAGTACCGAAATTGATGATTAAGACACATGTGCAACAGTTGGGTACCTTTATTGATGAAACGTTTCGCCTACACAGTAGGCTTCTTCAGTTAAATACAGAGGCAGTAGTTGTAGTAGCGAAATGAAGATGAAATAATCAGTCTATCAACTTTGGAGAAATAGTATTTGAGGTGGTCAGTCTTTCTGTCTGGAGAAGAGTTCGGTGCCATGGTCAGGAACAAGGTGGTCAGTCCCTCAGCCTGGAAAAGAGTTCAGTGTCGTGGTCTGGAACAAGGTAGTCAGTCCCTGAGCCTGGAGAAGAGTTCGGCGCCATGGTCTAGAACAAGATGGTCAGTCCCTCAGCCTGTAAAAGAGTTCAGTGTCATGGTCTGGAACAAGGTGGTCAGTCATTAAGCCTGGAAAAGAGTTCAGTGTAGTGGCCTGGAACAAGGTGGTCAGTCCCTGAGCCTGAAGAAGAGTTCGGTGCCATGGTCTAGAACAAGATGGTCAGTCCCTCAGCCTGGAAAAGAGTTCAGTGTCATGGTCTGGAACAAGGTGGTCAGTCATTAAGCCTGGAAAAGAGTTCAGTGTCATGGTCTGGAACAAAGTGGTCAGTCCCTCAGCCTGGAGAAGAGTTCGGTGCCATGGT
>NW_027196476.1:25000-89959 GCF_038502225.1 Cherax quadricarinatus
CTCTGGCTGTACCCTTCTCCAGAACATCACTCCATCTGAGATCATACATACCCAGGATGACTCGAGTATGGAACACATTCGTTCAGCATAATGATGTCAACGAGATAACGTCAGTTGATCAAATGAAAATGCTGGCCCACAGATGGCTCCAACTTCATCCTGTTCCCTACTTGTATGTCTCATAACAATAAAAATGTTTCAAATGCAGCTGATGTAGGTAACAGCTCTTAGCTTATCAATAAAGTTAGGAATCCTTAACCTGTAAATAGCTTGTCAATAAAGCTTAGGATCCTTAACCTTGTCAAACCATGTGAAATAGAGAGAGAGAGAGAGAGAGAGAGAGAGAGAGAGAGAGAGACAGACAGAGAGAGAGAGACAGAGAGAGAGAGAGAGAGAGAGAGAGAGAGAGAGAGAGAGAGAGAGAGAGAGAGAGAGAGAGAGAGAGAGAGAGAGAGAGAGAGAGAGAGAGAGAGACAGACAGAGAGAGAGAGAGAGAGAGAGAGAGAGAGAGAGAGAGAGAGAGAGAGAGAGAGAGAGAGAGAGAGAGAGAGAGAGAGAGAAAATTTTGCAAGAATTGCTGGCTACACCTCATGGATGAGAAGAGACAGGCAAGGGCAAGGAGGTGGTGTTGCTGTGTGCTTCTCTAAAAGTGTTCATGCCCAGCACATAGATGTTGCCATCCCTACACATCTTGAAATGATGTTCTTCAAGCTCTGTATAAACACTAGTACCTCTGTACTAGCATGTGCAATGTACAGACCTCAGTGGCAACATGCAGACCCTATCAACTTCCTAATGGAAAATATTGACTCCCTTCTGCTACAACACAACTGTCAACATATTATAATTGTTGGTGACCTCAACCAGCACCTTATACAGAGGGACTTTGATGACCTTCTTGCAGTGTTTGACATGAGAAACTTTGTTGATTTCCCTACTCATATCTCTGGCTCCTCCTTGACCCAGTAGTGAGATCTGGCAGAAGGCATAGTCACTTGTCAACCCCTCGGCTACGTTGGATCGTCTGACCACAAGGCTGTTTTTACCACACTTAAGATCCCAACAGAACGAGGTGAGGAGTCCACACGCACAACCTGGCTATGGGAAAGAGGTAATTGGCCAGCCCTTTGCTCTGAGCTCCACCACCGACTGGAATGTCTTCTCCAGGGGATGTTGACAACCAAGTGAAAGCCTCCTTCACTGGACACATCCTTAATCTACAACAAGAACACATTCCTCACCGGCAATATGTGACAAAGCCTACAGATCAGCCTTGGTTTGGCTTTCGTTGTAGAGAGGCTGCTACTGCTAAGTACAAAGCATGGCGAAGGTATAAGAGACATCCTACCTATATAACAGGAACTTGCACATGCAAGCCTGTAGGCATATGGGTGATGTTCAAAAGTGGGCCATTGCTAAATGGGAGTTGGACACTAAAAGAAAGTTAGCATCAGGTAGGGTAGGCTCCAAAACCTGGTGGTCCTGGTCAAGGACAGACAAGGTTATCTGCCTGATGAACTTATTCCACCTCTAAATCGACAGGATGGGACCACCTCTACTAGTAGTCAAGAAAGCGGACCTCTTTGCTGAACACTTTGCTACCAAAATGCAAGTTCCTGATCCAGCAAGGGACCCTCCTTGGCTAGCTGCAAGAACTGTATCAAAACTGTCAGGGGTGACAATAAGGCAGGAGGAGGTGCATTTCCTTCTTAAATCACTTGACCAAGAAAAGGCTGTGGGCCCAGACAAGTTGAGCCCAAGATTGTTGAGAAGATGTGCAGACCAGCTAGCAGCACCTCTAACTCGCATCTTTCAGCACTGCCTAGTACAGTGCAAATGGCCCTCCCTCCATGGAAAGAGGCAAATGTAGTCCCTGTTCACAAAAAGAAGAGCAGAGCAGAAATCAGCAACTACAGACCAGTGTCACTCCTGTCAATCACTGGTAAGATCCTTGAGACAATAATCTCAAGACAAATGACAGATTTTTTTGACTACCACTCACTACTTTGTGATCGTCAATATGGCTTCAGGAAAGGTTACTCTGCTGCTGATCTGTTGTTAAACCTCCTCCACTAAGTGGCACCAGTCACTGGATGAATCCAAAGTCAGCTGTGTGGTAGCACTGGACATTGCTGGCGCTTTCGACCGGGTGTGGCACCAGGGCCTCTTAGCAAAACTTCAAGCACTGGGAATTGCAGGCTCTACGCTATGTCTCCTCAGTGATTACCTTCTAGGTAGATCTCTAATGTAGTCCTCAATGGAACGGAATCAGCAAGACATCCTATTGGGGCAAGGTTCCACAAGGAAGTGTGCTGGGTCCACTGTTATGGAATGTCTACTTCAACGACCTTCTTCATCTCATCCCAGAATCACATGCATATGCAGACGACTGTACACTGACATTCACTTATCCAAGAGAAGAAATGCCAGCTGCTCTAAGTTACATCAATACCAGCTGAGAGCTATATCAGCTTGGGGAAATAGATGGCAAGTAACATTTGCACCTGAGAAAACGCAAATGATGATCGTCTCTAGGCACCATGATGGTAATGCTGGTGCAGTAGTAAGGATGAATGGGAGGATGTTGGCACTGGAGAAGAAGTTGATATCCTTGGGGTGAAATTTGACTCAAACTAACCATGAAGAACCATGTTGTAAATCTTGCAAACAAGGCAGCCAGGAAGCTTACAGCACTTCGCCGTATCTCGCATCTGCTTGACAGTAGGGGTTGCAAGATACTGCACGAGGCACAAGTACGCTCACACCTTGAGTATGCTCCACTTTCTTGGTTTGCCTGACCCCCTCTCATCTGCGACTGCTTGACAGAGTAGAGAACAGAGCAAGACGTCTCATCTCTCGCCTGGACCCATCCTGGATGGATCTGTCATTTCAGCAGAGCCTTCAACATAGGAGGGATGTGGGTGGCCTTACTGTTATGTACAAGGCCAATATTGTCAAAATACCACACTTGGATCCACTTCGAGGACAGCGAAACAAGCTTTTATGCCACAAGACGGGCAGAAAGCAGCAACTTCTGGCTGGCTACCCTTCTCCAGAACATCACTCCATCTGAGATCATACATACCCAGGATGACTCGAGTATGGAACACATTCGTTCAGCATAATGATGTCAACGAGATAACGTCAGTTGATCAAATGAAAATGCTGGCCCACAGATGGCTCCAACTTCATCCTGTTCCCTACTTGTATGTCTCATAACAATAAAATAAGCTTTCAAATGAGCTGATGTAGGTAACAGCTCTTAGCTTGTCAATAAAGTTAGGAACTCCTTAACCTGTAAATAGCTTGTCAATAAAGCTAGGGATCCTTAACCTTGTCAAACCATGTGTAGAGAGAGAGAGAGAGAGAGAGACAGAGAGAGAGAGAGAGAGAGAGAGAGAGAGAGAGAGAGAGAGAGAGAGAGAGAGAGAGAGAGAGAGAGAGAGAGAGAGAGAGAGAGAGAGAGAGAGAGAGAGAGAGAGAGAGAGACAGAGAGAGAGAGAGAGAGAGAGAGAGAGAGAGAGAGAGAGAGAGAGAGAGAGAGAGAGAGAGAGAGAGACAAAGAGAGAGAGAGAGAGAGAGAGAGAGAGAGAGAGAGAGAGAGAGAGAGAGAGAGAGAGAGAGAGAGAGAGAGAGAGAGAGAGAGAGAGAGAGAGAGAGAGAGAGAGAGAGAGAGAGAGAGAGAGAGAGAGAGAGAGAAAGAGAGAGAGAGAGAGAGAGAGAGAGAGACAGAGAGAGAGAGAGAGAGAGAGAGAGAGAGAGAGAGAGAGAGAGAGAGAGAGAGAGAGAGAGAGAGAGAGAGAGACTCATATCTCTGGCTCCTCCCTTGACCCAGTAGTGAGTGATCTGGCAGAAGGCATAGTCACTTGTCAACCCCTCGGGTACGTTGGATCGTCTGACCACAAGGCTGTTTTTACCACACTTAAGATCCCAACAGAACGAGGTGAGGAGTCCACACGCACAACCTGGCTATGGGAAAGAGGTAATTGGCCAGCTCCCTTTGCTCTGAGCTCGCCATCCACCGACTGGAATGCTCTTCTCCAGGGGATGTTGACAACCAAGTGAAAGCCTTCACTGGACACATCCTTAATCTGCAACAAGAACACATTCCTCACCGGCAATATGTGACAAAGCCTACAGATCAGCCTTGGTTTGGCTTTCGTTGTAGAGAGAGCTACTGCTAAGTACAAAGCATGGCGAAGGTATAAGAGACATCCTACCACCTATAACAGGAACTTGCACATGCAAGCCTGTAGGCATATGGGTGATGTTCAAAAGTGGGCCATTGCTAAATGGGAGTTGGACACTAAAAGAAAGTTAGCATCAGGTAGGGTAGGCTCCAAAACCTGGTGGTCCCTGGTCAAGGACAGACAAGGTTATCTGCCTGATGAACTTATTCCACCTCTAAATCGACAGGATGGGACCACCTCTACTAGTAGTCAAGAGAAAGCGGACCTCTTTGCTGAACACTTTGCTACCAAAATGCAAGTTCCTGATCCAGCAAGGGACCCTCCTTGGCTAGCTGCAAGAACTGTATCAAAACTGTCAGGGGTGACAATAAGGCAGGAGGAGGTGCATTTCCTTCTTAAATCACTTGACCAAGAAAAGGCTGGAGGCCCAGACAAGTTGAGCCCTAAGATTGTTGAGAAGATGTGCAGACCAGCTAGCAGCACCTCTAACTCGCATCTTTCAGCACTGCCTAGTACAGTGCAAATGGCCCTCTCCATGGAAAGAGGCAAATGTAGTCCCTGTTCACAAAAAGAAGAGCAGAGCAGAAATCAGCAACTACAGACCAGTGTCACTCCTGTCAATCACTGGTAAGATCCTTGAGACAATAATCTCAAGACAAATGACAGATTTTTTGACTACCACTCACTACTTTGTGATCGTCAATATGGCTTCAGGAAAGGTTACTCTGCTGCTGATCTGTTGTTAAACCTCTCCACTAAGTGGCACCAGTCACTGGATGAATCCAAAGTCAGCTGTGTGGTAGCACTGGACATTGCTGGCGCTTTCGACCAGGGTGTGGCACCAGGGCCTCTTAGCAAAACTTCAAGCACTGGGAATTGCAGGCTCTACGCTATGTCTCCTCAGTGATTACCTTCATGGTAGATCTCTAAGTGTAGTCCTCAATGGAACGGAATCAGCAAGACATCCCTATTGGGGCAAGCGCCACAAGGAAGTGTGCTGGGTCCACTGTTATGGAATGTCTACTTCAACGACCTTCTTCATCTCATCCCAGAATCACATGCATATGCAGACGACTGTACACTGACATTCACTTATCCAAGAGAAGAAATGCCAGCTGCTCTAAGCTTACATCAACCACCAGCTGAGAGCTATATCAGCTTGGGGAAATAGATGGCAAGTAACATTTGCACCTGAGAAAACGCAAATGATGATCGTCTCTAGGCACCATGATGGTAATGCTGGTGCAGTAGTAAGGATGAATGGGAGGATGTTGGCACCTGGAGAAGAAGTTGATATCCTTGGGGTGAAATTTGACTCCAAACTAACCATGAAGAACCATGTTGTAAATCTTGCAAACAAGGCAGCCAGGAAGCTTACAGCACTTCGCCGTATCTCGCATCTGCTTGACAGTAGGGTTGCAAGATACTGTACGAGGCACAAGTACGCTCACACCTTGAGTATGCTCCACTTTCTTGGTTTGCCTGTCCCCCTCTCATCTGCGACTGCTTGACAGAGTAGAGAACAGAGCAAGACGTCTCATCTCTCGCCTGGACCCATCCTGGATGGATCTGTCATTTCAGCAGAGCCTTCAACATAGGAGGGATGTGGGTGGCCTTACTGTTATGTACAAGGCCAATATTGTCAAAATACCACACTTGGATCCACTTCGAGGACAGCGCGAAACAAGCTTTTATGCCACAAGACGGGCAGAAAGCAGCAACTTCACTCTGCTTTACCCTTCTCCAGAACATCACTCCATCTGAGATCATACATACCCAGGATGACTCGAGTATGGAACACATTCGTTCAGCATAATGATGTCAACGAGATAACGTCAGTTGATCAAATGAAAATGCTGGCCCACAGATGGCTCCAACTTCATCCTGTTCCCTACTTGTATGTCTCATAACAATAAAAATGCTTTCAAATGAGCTGATGTAGGTAACAGCTCTTAGCTTGTCAATAAAGTTAGGAATCCTTAACCTGTAAATAGCTTGTCAATAAAGCTTAGGGATCCTTAACCTTGTCAAACCATGTTGAAAAAAAAAAAAAAAAAAAAAAAAAAAAAAAAAAAAAAAAAAAGAGAGAGAGAGACAGAGATTACCTTCATGGTAGATCTTAAAGTGTAGTCCTCAATGGAACGGAATCAGCAAGGCATCCTATTGGGGCAAGCGTTCCACAAGGAAGTGTGCTGGGTCCACTGTTATGGAATGTCTACTTCAACGACCTTCTTCATCTCATCCCAGAATCACATGCATATGCAGACGACTGTACACTGACATTCACTTATCCAAGAGAAGAAATGCCAGCTGCTCTAAGCTACATCAATCACCAGCTGAGAGCTATATCAGCTTGGGGAAATAGATGGCAAGTAACATTTGCACCTGAGAAAACGCAAATGATGATCGTCTCTAGGCACCATGATGGTAATGCTGGTACAGTAGTAAGGATGAATGGGACGATGTTGGCACCTGGAGAAGAAGTTGATATCCATGGGGTGAAATTTGACTCCAAACTAACCATGAAGAACCATGTTGTAAATCTTGCAAACAAGGCAGCCAGGAAGCTTACAGCACTTCGCCGTATCTCGCATCTGCTTGACAGTAGGGGTTGCAAGATCCTGTACAAGGCACACAAGTACGCTCACACCTTGAGTATGCTCCACTTTCTTGGTTTGCCTGCCCCCCCCTCTCATCTGCGACTGCTTGACAGAGTAGAGAACAGAGCAAGACGTCTCATCTCTCGCCTGGACCCATCCTGGATAGATCTGTCATTTCAGCAGAGCCTTCAACATAGGAGGGATGTGGGTGGCCTTACTGTTATGTACAAGGCCAATATTGTCAAAATACCACACTTGGATCCACTTCGAGTACAGCGTGAAACAAGCTTTTATGCCACAAGACGGGCAGAAAGCAGCAACTTCACTCTGGCTAGTACCCTTCTCCAGAACATCACTCCATCTGAGATCATACATACCCAGGATGACTCGAGTATGGAACACATTCGTACAGCATAATGATGTCAACGAGATAACGTCAGTTGATCAAATGAAAATGCTGGCCCACAGATGGCTCCAACTTCATCCTGTTCCGTACTTGTATGTCTCATAACAATAAATATGCTTTCAAATGAGCTGATGTAGGTAACAGCTCTTACGCAATGAAAGTTAGGAATCCTTAACCTGTAAATAGCTGTCAATAAAGCTAGGGATCCTTAACCTTGTCCAAACCCTGTGTAGAGAGAGAGAGAGAGAGAGAGAGAGAGAGAGAGAGAGAGAGACAGAGACAGAGAGAGACAGAGAGACAGAGAGAGCGAGAGAGAGAGAGAGAGAGAGAGAGAGAGAGAGAGAGAGAGAGAGAGAGAGAGAGAGAGAGAGAGAGAGAGAGAGAGAGAGAGAGAGAGAGAGAGAGAGACAGAGATAGAGAGAGAGAGAGAGAGAGAGAGAGAGAGAGAGAGAGAGAGAGAGAGAGAGAGAGAGAGAGAGAGAGAGAGAGAGAGAGAGAGAGATATCCTTGGGGTGAAATTTGACTCCAAACTAACCATGAAGAACCATGTTGTAAATCTTGCAAACAAGGCAGCCAGGAAGCTTACAGCACTTCGCCGTATCTCGCATATGCTTGACAGTAGGGGTTGCAAGATCCTGTACGAGGCACAAGTACGCTCACACCTTGAGTATGCTCCACTTTCTTGGTTTGCCTGCCCTCCCTCTCATCTGCGACTGCTTGACAGAGTAGAGAACAGAGCAAGACGTCTCATCTCTCGCCTGGACCCATCCTGGATAGCTCTGTCATTTCAGCAGAGCCTTCAACATAGGAGGGATGTGGGTGGCCTTACTGTTATGTACAAGGACAATATTGTCAAAATACCACACTTGGATCCACTTCTTGGACAGCGTGAAACAAACTTCTGTACCACAAGACGGGCAGCAAGCAGCAACTTCACTCTTGCTGTACCCTTCTCCAGAACATCACTCCATCTGAGATCATACATACCCAGGATGACTCGAGTCTGGAACACATTCGTACAGCATAATGATGTCAACGAGATAACGTCAGTTGATCAAATGAAAATGCTGGCCCACAGATGGCTCCAACTTCATCCTGTTCCCTACTTGTATATCTCATAACAATAAAAATGCTTTTCAAATGAGCTGATGTAGGTAACAGCTCTTAGGCTTGTCAATAAAGTTAGGAATCCTTAACCTGTAAATAGCTGTCAATAAAGCTAGGGATCCTTAACCTTGTCAAACACTGAGGAGAGAGAGAGAGAGAGAGAGAGAGAGAGAGAGTGAGAAAGAGAGAGAGAGAGAGAGAGAGAGAGAGAGAGAGAGAGAGAGAGAGAGAGAGAGAGAGAGAGAGAGAGAGAGAGAGAGAGAGAGAGAGAGAGAGAGAGAGAAAGAGAGAGAGAGATAGAGAGACCGACAGACAGACAGACAGACAGACAGACAGAGACAGAGAGAGAGTGTGTGCGTGTGTGTGCGTGTGTGTGTGTGCTTTCAGGCACACCCAGCCAGACACTGTACTTCCCTCCTCCAGAACCATAACATACCCAGCTATCCTTCAGAGTGCAGACACTGTACTTCCCACCTCCAGAACCATAACATACCCAGCTATCCTTCAGAGTGCAGACACTGCACTTCCCACCTCCAGAACCATAACATACCCAGCTATCCTTCAGAGTGCAGACACTGTACTTCCCACCTCCAGAACCATAGCATACCCAGCCATCCTTCAGAGTGCAGACACTGTACTTCCCACCTCCAGAACCATAACATACCCAGCTATCCTTCAGAGTGCAGACACTGTACTTCCCACCTCCAGAACCATAGCATACCCAGCCATCCTTCAGAGTGCAGACACTGTACTTCCCACCTCCAGAACCATAACATACCCAGGTATCCTTCAGAGTGCAGACACTGTACTTCCCACCTCAAGAACCATAACATACCCGGCTATCCTTCAGAGTGCAGACACTACTTCCCTCCTCCAGAACCATGACATACCCAGAAATCCTTCATAGTGCAGACACTGTACTTCCCACGTCCAGCACCATAATATACCCAGTTATCCTTCTGAGTGCAGACACTGTACTTCCCACGTCCAGCACCATAACATACCCACATATCGTTCAGAGTGCAGACACTGTACTACCCACTTACTGTGCGATAGCATACCCAGCTATCCTTCACAGTGCAGACACTGTACTTCCCACGTCAAGAACCATAACATACCCAGCTATCCTTCAGATTGCAGACACTGTACTTCCCTCCTCCATAACCATAAGATACCCAGCTATCCTTCAGAGTGAAGACACTGTACTTCCCTCCTCCATAACCATAAGATACCCAGCTATCCTTCAGAGTGAAGACACTGTACTTCCCACGACCAGCACCATAACATACCCAGCTATCCTTCAGAGTGAAGACACTGTACTTCCCACGTCCAGCACCATAACATACCCAGCTATCCTTCAGATTGCAGACACTGTACTTCCCTCCTCCATAACCATAAGATACCCAGCTATCCTTCAGAGTGAAGACACTGTACTTCCCACGTCCAGCACCATAACATACCCAGCTATCCTTCAGATTGCAGACACTGTACTTCCCACCAACCGTACGGTAACGTACCCAGCTATCCTTCAGAGTGCAGTCACTGTACTTCCCACGTCCAGCACCATAACATACCCAGCTATCCTTCAGATTGCAGACACTGTACTTCCCTCCTCCATAACCATAAGATACCCAGCTATCCTTCAGAGTGAAGACACTGTACTTCCCACGTCCAGCACCATAACATACCCAGCTATCCTTCAGATTGCAGACACTGTACTTCCCACCAACCGTACGGTAACGTACCCAGCTATCCTTCAGAGTGCAGTCACTGTACTTCCCTCCTCCAGAACCATAACGTACCCGGCTATACTTCAGAGTGCAGACACTGTACTTCCTACCTCCAGAACCATAACATACCCAGCTATCCTTCAGAGTGTAGACACTGTACTTCCTACCTTCAGAACCATAACATACCCAGCCATCCATCAGAGTGCAGGCATTGTACTTCCCACCTCCAGAACCATACCACACCCAGCTATCCTTAAGAGTGCAGACACTCTACTTCCCACCTCAAGAACCAAAACATTCCGTCTATCATTCATAGTGCAGACACTGTACTTTCCACCTCCAACACCATAACATACCCTCCTATTATTCAGAGGGCAGACACTGTACTTCCCACCTCCAGAACCGTAACATACAATGCTACCCTTCAGAGTGCAGACATTGTACTTTCTATCTCCAGAACCATAACATACCCAGCTATCCTTCAGAGTGCAGACACTGTACTTCCACCAGAAGAACCATAACATACCCAGCTATCCTTCAGAGAGCAGACACTGCACTTCCCACCTCCAGAACCATAACATACCCAGCTATCATTCAGAGTGCAGGCACTGTACTACCCACCTAGAGTACCATAACATACCCAGCTATCCTTCAGGGTGCAGACACTGCACTTCCCTCCTCCAGAACCATAACATACCAAGCCATCCTTCAGAGTGCAGACACTGTACTTCCCACTTCCAGAACCAAAACTTACCCAGCTATCATTCAGAGTGCAGACACTGTACTTCCCACCTCCAGAACCAAAACATACCCAGCAATTCTTCAGAATGAAGACACTGTACTACCCACTTCCAGAACCATAGGATACCCAGCTATCCTTCAGAGTGCAGACACTGTTCTTTCCACCTCCAACACCATAACATACCCTCCTATTATTCCGAGGGCAGACACTGTACTTCCCACCTTTAGAACCATAACATACCCTGCCATTCTTTAGGATGCAGACACTGTACTTCCCACCTCCAGAACCGTAACATACTCTGCAATCCTTCAGAGTGCAGACACTGTACTTACCACCTCCAGAACCGTAACATACTCTCCTATCCTTCAGAGTGCAGACACTGTACTTCCCACCTCCAGAAAAGTAACATACTCTCCTATCCTTCAGAGTGCAGACACTGTACTTCCCACCTCCAGAACCATGACATACTAAGCTATCCTTCAGAGTGCAGACACTGTACTTCCCACCTCCAGAACCATAACATACCCAGCTATCCTTCAGAGTGCAAACACTGTACTTCACTCCTCCAGAACCATAACATACCCAGCCATCCTTCAGAGTGCAGACACTGTACTTCCCACCTCCAGAACCATAACATATCCAGCTATGTTTTAGAGTGCAGGCACTGTACTTTCCACCTACAGCACCATAACATACCCAGCTATCTTTCAGAGTGCAGACACTGTATTTCCCACCTAAAACACCATAACATACCCTGCTATCCTTCAGAATGCAGACACTGTACTTCCCACCTCCAGAACCGTAACATACCCAGCTATCATTCGGAGTGCAGACACTGTACTTCCCACCTCCAGAACCATAACATTCCCAGCTATGGTTTAGAGTGCAGACAGTGTGCTTTCCACCTCCAACACCATAACGTACCCACCTACTATTCAGAGGGCAGACACTGTACTTCCCACCTCTAGAACCATAACATACCCAGCTATCCTTCAGAGTGCAGACACTGTACTTCCCACCTCCAACACCATAACGTACCCACCTATTATTCAGAGGGCAGACACTGTACTTCCCACCTCTAGAACCATAACATACCCAGCCATCCTTTAGACTGCAGACACTGTACTTCCCACCTCCAGAACCATAACATACCTAGCTATCCTTCAGAGTGCAAACACTGTACTTCACTCCACCAGAAGCATAACATACCCAGCCATCCTTTAGAGTGCAGACACTGTACTTCCCACCTCCAGAAGAATAACATACCCAGCTATCCTTCAGAGTGCAGACACTGTTCTTCCCACCTCAAGAACCATAACATACCCGGCTATCCTTCAGAGTGCAGACACTACTTCCCACCTCCAGAACCATGACATACCCAGAAATCCTTCATAGTGCAGACACTGTACTTCCCACGTCCAGCACCATAACATACCCAGTTATCCTTCTCAGTGCAGACACTGTACTTCCCACCTCCAGAATCATAACATACCCGGCTATCCTTCAGAGTGCAGACACTACTTCCCACCTCCAGAACCATGACATACCCAGCCATCCTTCAGAGTGCAGACACTGTACTTCCCACCTCCAGAACCATAACATACCCAGCTATCCTTCAGAGTGCAGACACTGTACTTCCCACCTCCAGAACCATAACATACCCTGCTATCCTTCAGAGTGCAGACACTGTACTTCCCACCTACAGAACCATAACATACCCAGCTATCCTTCAGAGTGCAAACACTGTACTTCCCACCTCCAGAACCATAACATACCCAGCTATCCTTCAGAGTGCAGACACTGTACTTCCCACCTCCAGAACCATAACATACCCAGCTATCCTTCAGAGTGCAGACACTGTACTTCCCACCTCCAGAACCATAACATACCCAGCTATCCTTCAGAGTGCAGACACTGTACTTCCCACCTCCAGAACCATAACATACCCAGCTATCCTTCAGAGTGCAGACACTGTACTTCCCACCTACAGAACCATAACATACCCAGCTATCCTTCAGAGTGCAGGCACTGTACTTCCCACCTCCAGAACCATAACACACCCAGCTATCCTTCAGAGTGCAGACACTGTACTTCCCACCTAAAACACCATAACATACCCTGCTATCCTTCAGAATGCAGACACTGTACTTCCCACCTCCAGAACCGTAACATACTCTGCTATCCTTCAGAGTGCAGACACTGTACTTCCCACCTCCAGAACCATGACATACTAAGCTATCCTTCAGAGTGCAGACACTGTACTTCCCACCTCCAGATCCATAACATACCCAGCTATCCTTCAGAGTGCAAACACTATACTTCACTCCTCCAGAACCATAACATACCCAGCCATCCTTCAGAGTGCAGACACTGTACTTCCCACCTCCAGAACCATAACATACCCAGCTATGTTTTAGAGTGCAGGCACTGTACTTTCCACCTACAGCACCATAACATACCCAGCTATCCTTCAGAGTGCAGACACTGTACTTCCCACCTAAAACACCATAACATACCCTGCTATCCTTCAGAATGCAGACACTGTATTCCCACCTCCAGCACCATAACATACCCAGTTATCCTTCAGAGTGCAGACACTGTACTTCCCACCTCCAACACCATAACGTACCCACCTATTATTCAGAGGGCAGACACTGTACTTCCCACCTCTAGAACCATAACATACCCAGCCATCCTTTAGAATGCAGACACTGTACTTCCCACCTCCAGAACCATAACATACCCAGCTATCCTTCAGAGTGCAGACACTGTACTTCCCACCTCGAAAACCATAACATACCCAGCCATCCTTTAGAATGCAGACACTGTACTTCCCACCTCCAGAACCATAACATACCCAGCTATCCTTCAGAGTGCAGACACTGTACTTCCCACCTCGAAAACCATAACATACCCAGCCATCCTTTAGAATGCAGACACTGTACTTCCCACCTCCAGAACCATAACATACCCAGCTATCCTTCAAAGTGCAGGCACTGTACTTCCCACCTCCATAACCATAACATCCCCAGATATCCTTCAGAGTGCAGGCACTGTACTTCCCACCTCCATAACCATAACATCCCCAGATATCCTTCAGAGTGCAGACAGTGAACTTCCCACCTCAAGAACCATAACATACCCGGCTATCCTTCAGAGTGCAGACACTACTTCCCACCTCCAGAACCAAGACATACCCAGAAATCCTTCATAGTGCAGACACTGTACTTCCCACGTCCAGCACCATAATATACCCACATATCGTTCAGAGTGCTGACACTGTACTACCCACCTACTGTGCGATAGCATACCCAGCTATCCTTCACAGTGCAGACACTGTACTTCCCACGTCCAGCACCATAACATACCCACATATCCTTCAGAGTGCACTGTACTTCCCATCTCAAGAACCATAACATACCCAGCTATCCTTCAGAGTACAGACACTGTACTTCCCACCTCCAGAACCAGAATATATCTAGTTATCCACCAGAGTGCAGACACTGTACTTCCTGCCTCCAGAACCATTACATACCCAGCTATCCTTCAGAGTGCAGACAGTGAACTTCCCACCTCCAGAACCATAACATACCCAGCTATCTTTCAGAGTGAAGACACTGTACTTCCCACCTCAAGAACCATAACATACCCAGCTGTCTTTCAGAGTGAAGACACTGTACTTCCCACCTCAAGAACCATAACATACCCGGCTATCCTTCAGAGTGCAGTCACTGTACTTCCCACGTCCACAACCATAACTTGTAAAGTAAAAGGACACAAGTGCAACTAATGAGACAATTTTTGTGGCAACGTTTCGCTCTCCAGGAGGTTTATCAAGCCATTACGGTAATGGCTTGATAAACCTCCTGGAGAGCGAAACGTTGCCACAATAAATGTCACATTAGTTGCACTTGTGTCCTTTTACTTTACATATTGTCGGTAATTCTACCAACTTTATTACAACCATAACTTACCCAGCTATCCTTCAGAGTGCAGACACTGTACTTCCCACGTCCAGAACCATAACATACCCAGCTATCCTTCAGAGTGCAGACACTGTACTTCCCACCTCCAGAACCATAACATACCCAGCTATCCTTCAGAGTGCAGACACTGTACTTCCCACCTCCAGAACCATAACATACCCAGCTATCATTCAGAGTGCAGACACTGTACTTCCCACCTCCAGAACCATAACATACCCAGCTATCCTTCAGAGTGCAGACACTGTACTTCCCTCCTCCACAACCATAACATACCCAGCTATCATTCAGAGTGCAGACACTGTGCATCCCACGTACAGAACAATAACATACCAAGGTATCCTTCAGAGTGCAGACACTGTACTTCCCACCTCCAGAACTGTAACATACCCAGCTATCCTTCAGAGTGCAGACACTGTACTTCCCACCTCCAGAACTATAACATACCCAGCTATCCTTCAGAGTGCAGACACTGTACTTCCCACCTCCAGAACTATAACATACCCAGCTATCCTTCAGAGTGCAGACACTGTACTTCCCACCTCCAGAACCATAACATACCCAGCTATCATTCAGAGTGCAGACACTGTACTTCCCACCTCCAGAACCATAACATACCCAGCTATCATTTAGAGTGCAGACACTGTGCATCCCACGTACAGTATAATAACATACCCAGGTATCCTTCAGAGTGCAGACACTGTACTTCCCACCTCCAGAACTATAACATACTCAGCTATCCTTCAGAGTGCAGACACTGTACTTCCCACCTCCAGAACCATAACATACCCAGCTATCCTTCAGAGAGCAGACACTGTACTTTCTACCTCCAGAACCATAACATACCCAGCCATCCTTCAGAGTGCAGACAATGTACTTCCCACTTCCAGAACCATAACATACCCAGCTGTCATTCAGAGTGCAGGCACTGTACTTCCCACCTCCAGAACCATAACATACCCAGATATCCTTCAGAGTGCAGACACTGTACTTCCCACCTCCAACACCATAACATACCCAGCTATCCTTCAGAGTGCAGACAGTGAACTTCCCACCTCCAGAAGAATAACATACCCAGCTATCCTTCAGATTGCAGAGACTGTACTTCCCACCTCAAGAACCAAAACATACCCGGCAATCCTTCAGAGTGCAGACACTACTTCCCTCCTCCAGAACCATGACATACCCAGAAATCCTTCATAGTGCAGACACTGTACTTCCCACGTCCAGCACCATAACATACCCAGTTATCCTTCTGAGTGCAGACACTGTACTTCCCACCTCCAGAACCATAACATACCCACATATCGTTCAGAGTGCAGACACTGTACTACCCACCTACTGTGCGATAGCATACCCAGCTATCCTTCAGAGTGCAGACACTGTACTTCCCACCAACCGTACGGTAACGTACCCAGCTATCCTTCAGAGTGCAGTCACTGTACTTCCCTCCTCCAGAACCATAACATACCCAGCTATCCTTCAGAGTGCAGACACTGTACTTCCCATCTCAAGAACCATAACATACCCAACCATCCTTCAGAGTGCAGACACTGTACTTCCCACGTCAAGAACCATAACATACCCAGCTATCCTTCAGATTGCAGACACTGTACTTCCCACCAACCGTACGGTAACGTACCCAGCTATCCTTCAGAGTGCAGTCACTGTACTTCCCTCCTCCAGAACCATAACATACCCAGCTATCCTTCAGAGTGCAGACACTGTACTTCCTACCTCCAGAACCATAACATACCCAGCTATCCTTCAGATTGCAGACACTGTACTTCCTACCTCCAGAACCATAACGTACCCAGCTATCCTTCAGAGTGCAGACACTGTACTTCCCACCTCCAGAACCATAACATACCCAGCTATCCTTCAGAGTGCAGACACTGTACTTCCTACCTTCAGAACCATAACATACCCAGCCATCCATCAGAGTGCAGGCATTGTACTCCCCACCTCCAGAACCATACCACACCCAGCTATCCTTAAGAGTGCAGACACTCTACTTCCCACCTCAAGAACCAAAACATTCCGGCTATCATTCATAGTGCAGACACTGTACTTCCCACCTCCAGAACCAGAACATACCCAGCTATCCTTAAGAGTGCAGACACTCTACTTCCCACCTCAAGAACCAAAACATTCCGGCTATCATTCATAGTGCAGACACTGTACTTTCCACCTCCAACACCATAACATACCCTAATATTATTCAGAGGGCAGACACTGTACTTCCCACCTCCAGAACCGTAACATACAATGCTACCCTTCAGAGTGCAGACATTGTACTTTCTATCTCCAGAACCATAACATACCCAGCTATCCTTCAGAGTGCAGACACTGTACTTCCACCAGCAGAACCATAACATACCCAGCTATCCTTCAGAGAGCAGACACTGCACTTCCCACCTCCAGAAATATAACATACCCAGCTATCATTCAGAGTGCAGGCACTGTACTACCCACCTAGAGTACCATAACATACCCAGCTATCCTTCAGGGTGCAGACACTGCACTTCCCTCCTCCAGAACCATAACATACCAAGCCATCCTTCAGAGTGCAGACACTGTACTTCCCACTTCCAGAACCATAGCATACCCAGCTATCCTTCAGAGAGCAGACACTGTACTTCCCACCTCCAGAACCATAACATACCCAGCTATCCTTCAGAGTGCAGACACTGTACTTAACACTTCCAGAACCATAACATACCCAGCTATCCTTCAGAGTGCAGACACTGTACTTTCCTCCTCCAGCACCATAACATACCCAGCTATCCCTCAGAGTGAAGACACGTACCTCACACGTCCAGAACCATAACATACCCAGCTAGCCTTCAGAGTACAGACACTGTACTCCCCACCTATTGAACCATAATATACACAGCACTCCCTCAGAGTGGAGACTCTGTACTTCCCACCTCCAGAACCATAACATACCCAGCTATCATTCAGAGTGCAGACACTGTACTTCCCACCTCCAGAACCATAACATACCCAGCTATCCTTCAGAGAGCAGACACTGTACTTTCTACCTCCAGAACCATAAGATTCCCAGCCATCCTTCAGAGTGCAGACAATGTACTTCCCACTTCCAGAACCATAACATACCCAGCTGTCATTCAGAGTGCAGGCACTGTACTTCCCACCTCCAGAACCATAACATACCCAGATATCCTTCAGAGTGCAGACACTGTACTTCCCACCTCCAGAACCATAACATACCCAGCTATCCTTCAGAGAGCAGACACTGTACTTTGTACCTCCAGAACCATAACATTCCCAGCCATCCTTCAGAGTGCAGATAATGTACTTCCCACTTCCAGAACCATAACATACCCAGCTGTCATTCAGAGTGCATGCACTGTACTTCTCACCTCTAGAACCATAAGATACCCAGCTATCCTTCAGAGTGCAGACACTGTACTTCCCACCTCCAACACCATAACATACCCAGATATCCTTCAGAGTGCAGACACTCTACTTCCCACCTCCAGAACCAAAACATACCCAGCTATCCTTCATAGTGCAGACACTGTACTTCCCACCTCCAACACCATAACATACCCAGCTATCCTTCAGAGAGAAGACAGTGTACTTCCCACCTCCAGAACCTTAACATTCCCATTTATCCTTCAGAGTGCAGACAGTGTACTTCCCACCTGCAGAACCATAACATACCCGACAATCCTTTAGAGTGCAGACACTGTGCTTCCCACCTCCAGAACCATAACATACCCAGCTATCTTTGAGAGTGCAGACACTGTACTTCCCACCTAAAGAACCATAACATACCCAGCTATCCTTCAGAGTACAGACACTGCACTTCCCACGTCCAGAACCATAACATACCCAGCTATGCTTCAGAGTACAGACACTGTACTTCCCAGGTCCACAACCATAACTTACCCAACCATCCTTCAGAGTGCAGACACTGTGCATCCCACGTACAGAACCATAACATACCCAGGTATCCTTCAGAGTGCAGACACTGTACTTCCCACCTCCAGAACAATAACATACCCAGCTATCCTTAAGAGTGCAGACAATGTACTTCTCACCTCTAGAACCATAATATACACAGCCCTCCCTCGGAGTGCAGACACTGTACTTTCCACCGCCAGAACCATATCATACCGAGCTATCGTTCAGAATGCAGACACTGTACTTCCCACCTCCAGAACCATAACATACCCAGCCATCATTCAGAGTGTAGACTCTGTACTTCCCACGTCCAGCACCATAACATACCCAGCTATCCTTCAGAGTGCAGACACTGTACTACCCACCTAGAGTACCGTAACATACCCAGCTATTATTCAGAGTTCAGGCACTGTACTTCCCACCTCCAGAACCATAACATACCCAGCCATCATTCAGAGTGCAGACACTGTACCTCCCACTACCAGAACCATAAGATACTCAGTCATCCTTCAGAGTGCAGACACTGTACTTCCCACGTCAGGCACCATAACATACCCAGCTATTCTTCGGAGTGCAGTCAGCGTATTTCCCTCCTCTTGAACCATAACATAAACAGCTATTCTTCAGAGTGCAGACACTGTACTTCCCACCTCCAGAACCATAACATACCCAGCTATCCTTCAGTGTGCAGACACTGTACTTCCCACCTCCAGAACCATAACATACCCAGCTATCCTTCAGAATGGAGACACTGTACTTCCCACCTCCAGAATCGTCACATACCCAGCTATCCTTCAGAGTGCAGACACTGTACTTCCCACCACCAGAACCATAACATACCCAGCTATGGTTTAGAGTGCAGAGAGTGTGCTTTCCACCTCCAGCACCATAACATACCCAGCTATCCTTCAGAGTGCAGACACTGTACTTCCCACCTCCAACACCATAACATACCCTCCTATTATTCAGAGGGCAGACACTGTACTTCCCACCTCCAGAACCATAACATACCCAGCTATGGTTTAGAGTGCAGAGAGTGTGCTTTCCACCTCCAGAACCAGAACATACCCAGCCATCCATCTGAATGCAGACACTGTGCTTCCCACGTCAAGCACCATTACATACCCAGATATCCTTCAGAGTGCAGAAACTGTACTACCCACGTACATTACCATAACATAGCCAGCTGTGCTTCAGAGTGCAGGCACTGTACTTCCCACCTCCAGAACCAGAACATACCCAGCCATCCTTCTGAATGCAGACACTGTACTTCCCACGTCAAGCACCATAACATACCCAGATATCCTTCAGGGTGCAGACACTGTACTTCCCACTTCCAGAAACATAACATACCCAGCCATCATTCAGAGCGCACACTGTACTTAACACTTCCAGAACCATAACATACCCAGCTATTCTTCAGGGAGCAGACACTGTACTTCTCACGTTCAGAACAATAACATACCCAGCAATCCTTCAGAGTGCACACACTGTACTTCCCACCTACAGAACATCCTTCAGAGTGCATACACTGCAGTTTCCTCCTCCAGCACCGTAACATACCCAGCTATCCTTCAGAGAGCAGACACTGTACTTTCTACCTCCAGAACCATAACATACCCAGCCATCCTTCAGAGTGCAGACACTGTACTTCCCACTTCCAGAACCATAACATACCCAGCTATCATTCAGAGTGCAGGCACTGTACTTCCCACCTCCAGAACCATAACATACCCAGCTATCCTTCAGAGTGCAGACAGTGTACTTCTCACCTCCAGAACCATGACATACTAGAAATCCTTCAGAGTGCAGACACTGTTCTTCTCTCGTCCAGAACCATAACATACCCACCTATCGTTCAGAGTGCAGACACTGTACTACCCACCTACTGTGCGATAGCATACCCAGCTATCCTTCAGAGTGCAGACACTGTACTTCACACGCCCAGAACCATAACATACCCTGCTATCCTTCAGAGTGCAGACACTGTACTTACCACGTCCAGAACCATAACATACCCTGCTATCCTTCAGAGTGCAGACGCTGTACTTCCCACCTCCAGAACCATAACATACCCAGCTATCATTCAGAGCGAAGACACTGTACTTCCTACGTCCAGCACCATAACATACCCAGCTATCCTTCAGATTGCAGACACTGTACTTCCCACCAACAGTACCGTAACGTTCCCAGCCATCCTTCAGAGTGCAGGCACTGTACTCCCCACCTCCAGAACCATACCACACCCAGCTATCCTTAAGAGTGCAGACACTCTACTTCCCACCTCAAGAACCAAAACATTCCGGCTATCATTCATAGTGCAGGCACTGTACTTCCCACCTCAAGAACCAAAACATTCCGGCTATCATTCATAGTGCAGGCACTGTACTTCCCACCTCCAGAACCAGAACATACCCAGCCATTCTTCTGAATGCAGACACTGTACTTCCCACCTACAGAAACATCCTTCAGAGTGCATACACTGCACTTCCCACTTTCAAAACCATAAGATACCCAGCTATACGTCAGAGTGCAGGCACTGTACTTCCCACCTCCAGAACCATGACATACCAAGCTATCTTTCAGAGTGCAGACACTGTACTTTCCTCCTCCAGCACCATAACATACCCAGCTATCCCTCAGAGTGAAGACACGTACTTCCCACGCCCAGAACCATAACATACCCAGCTAGCCTTCAGAGTACAGACACTGTACTTCCCACCTATTGAACCATAATATACACAGCACTCCCTCAGAGTGCAGACACTGTACTTCCCACCTCCAGCACCATAACATACCCAGCTATCCGTCAGAGTGAAGACACTGTACTACCCACGTAGAGTACCGTAACATACACAGCTATCATTCAGAGTTCAGGCACTGTACTTCCCACCTCCAGAACCATGAAATACTGGGCTACCCTTCTGAGTGCAGACAGTGTACTTCCCATCTCCAGAACCATGACATACCCAGCCATCATTCAGAGTGCAGACTCTGTACTTCCCACGTCCAGCACCATAACATACCCAGTTATCCTTCAGAGTGCAGACACTGTACTACCCACCTAGAGTACCGTAACATACCCAGCTATCCTTCAGAGTGCAGACACTGTACTTCCCAACTCCAACACCATAACATACCCTCCTATTATTCAGAGTGCAGACACTGTACTTCCCATCTCCAACACCATAACATACCCTCCTATTATTCAGAGGGCAGACACTGTACTTCCCTTCTATAGAACCATAACTTACCCAGCCATCCTTTAGAATGCAGACACTGTACTCCCCACCTCCAGAACCGTAACATACCCAGCTATCCTTCAGAGTGCAGACATTGTACTTCCTACCTAAAACACCATAACATACCCAGCTATCCTTCAGAGGGCAGACACTGTACTTCTCACCTCCAGAACCATAGCATACCAAGCTATCCTTCAGAATGCAGACACTGTACTTCCCACCTCCAGAACCGTAACATACTAAGATATCCTTCAGAGTGCAGACACTGTTCTTCCCACCTCGAGAACCATAACATACCCAGCTATCCTTCAGAGTGCAAACACTGTACATCACTCCACCAGAAGCATAACATACCCAGCCATCCTTCAGAGTGCAGACACTGTACTTCCCAGCTCCAACACCATAACATACCCAGCCATCCTTCAGAGTGCAGACACTGTACTTCCCACCTCCAGAACCATAACATACCCAGCTATCCTTCAGAGTGCAGACACTGTACTTCCCACCTCCAGAACCATGACATACCCAGCTATCCTTCAGAGTGCAGACACTGTACTTCCCACGTCCAGAACCATAACATACCCAGCTAACCTTCAGAGTGCAGACACTGTACATCGCTCCTCCAGAACCATAACATACCCAGCTATCCTTCTGAGTGCAGACACTGTACTACCCAACTTCAGTACTGTAACATACCCAGCTATCCTTCAGAGTTTACTTCCCACCTAAAGAACCATAACATACCCAGCCATCCTTCAGTGTGCAGACACTGTACTTCCCATCACCAGAACCATAACATACCCAGCCATCCTTCAGAGTGCAGACACTACTTCCCACAATCAGAACCATGACATACCCAGCTACCCTTCAGAGTACAGACACTGTACTTGCCACCTCCAGAACCATAACATACCCAGCTATCCTTCAGAGTGCAGACACTGTACTTCCCACCTCCAGAACCATAACATACCCAGCTATCCTTCAGAGTGCAAACACTGCACTTCCCTCCTCGAGAACCATAACATACCCAGCTATCACTCAGAGTGCAGACACTGTACTTCCCTCCTCCAGAACCATAACATACCCAACTATCATTCAGAGTGCAGACACTGTGCTTCCCTCCTCGAGAACCATAACATACCCAGCCATCCTTCAGAGTGCAGAAACTGTACTTCCCACCTCGAGAACCATAACATACCCAGCTATCCTTCAGAGTGCAGACACTGTACTTCCCACCTCCAGAACCATAACATACCCAGCTATTCTTCAGAGTGCAGACTCTGTACTTCCCACCTACAGAACCATAACATACCCAGCTATCCTTCAGAGTGCAGACACTGTACTTCCCACCTCCAGAACCGTAACATACCCAGCTATCCTTCTGAGTGCAGACACTGTACTTCCTACCTCCAGAACCATAACATACCAGCTATCCTTCTGAGTGCAGACACTGTACTTCCTACCTCTAGAACCATAACATACCCAGCTATCCTTCAGAGTGCAGACACTGTACTTCCCACCTCCAGAACCATAACATACCCAGCTATCCTTCTGAGTGCAGACACTGTACTTCCTACCTCTAGAACCATAACATACCCAGCTATCCTTCAGAGTGCAGACACTGTACTTCCTACCTCCATAACCATAACATACCCAGCTATCCTTCTGAGTGCAGACACTGTACTTCCCACCTACAGAACCATTACATACCCAGCTATCCTTCAGAGTGCAGACACTGTACTTCCCACCTCCAGAACCATAACATACCCAGCTATCCTTCTGAGTGCAGACACTGTACTTCCCACCTCCAGAACCATAACATACCCAGCTATCCTTCAGAGTGCAGACACTGTACTTCCCACCTACAGAACCATTACATACCCAGCTATTCTTCAGAGTGCAGACACCGCACTTCCCTCCTCCAGAACCATAACATACCCAGCTATCCTTCAGAGTGCAGACACAGTACTTCCCACCTACAGAACCATTACATACCCAGCTATCATTCAGAGTGCAGACACTGTGCTTCCCACCTCGAGAACCATAACATACCCAGCTATCCTTCAGAGTGCAAACACTGCACTTCCCTCCTCCAGAACCATAACATACCCAGCTATCATTCAGAGTGCAGACACTGTACTTCCCACCTCGAGAACCATAACATACCCAGCTATCCTTCAGAGTGCAGACACTGTGCTTCCCACCTCGAGAACCATAACATACCCAGCCATCCTTCAGAGTGCAGACACTGTGCTTCCCACCTCGAGAACCATAACATACCCAGCTATCCTTCAGAGTGCAGACACTGTACTTCCGACCTCCAGAACCATAACATTCCCGGCTATCCTTCAGAGTGCAGGCACTGCTATTCCCACTTTCAAAACCATAAAATACCCAGCTATACGTCAGAGTGCAGACACTGTACTTCCCACCTCCAGAACCATGACATACCCAGCTATCTTTCAGAGTGCAGACACTGCACTTTCCTCCTCCAGCACCATAACTTACCCAGCTATCCATCAGAATGCAGACACTATACTTCCCACCTCCAGAACCATAACATACCCAGCTATCTTTCAGAGTGCAGACACTGTACTTCCCTCCTCCAGAACCATAACATACCTAGCTATCCCTCAGAGTGCAGACACTGTACTTGCCACGTCCAGAACCATAACATACCCAGGTATCCTTTATAGTGCAGACACTGTACTTCCCATGTCCAGAACCTTAACATACCCTGATATCCTTCGGAGTGCAGACACTGTACTTAGCAAGTCCAGAACCATAACATTCCCAGCCAACCTTCACAGTGTCGACACTGAACTTCCCTCCTCCAGAACCATTACATACCCATCCATCCTTCAGAGTGCATACACTGTAATTCCCATTTCCCGAACCATAACATACCCAGCTATCCTTCAAAGTGCAGACACTGTACTTCCCACCTCCAGAACCATAACATACCCAGCTATCCTTCAGAGTGCAGACACTGTACTTCCCACCTCCAGAACCATAACACACCCATCTATCCTTCAGAGTGCAGACACTGTACTTCCCACCTTCAGAACCATAACATACCCATCTATCCTTCAGAGTGCAGACACTGTACTTCCCACCTCCAGAACCATAACATACCCAGCTAACCTTCAGAGTGCAGACACTGTACATCGCTCCTCCAGAACCATAACATACCCAGCTATCCTTCTGAGTGCAGACACTGTACTACCCAACTTCAGTACTGTAACATACCCAGCTATCCTTCAGAGTTTACTTCCCACCTAAAGAACCATAACATACCCAGCCATCCTTCAGTGTGCAGACACTGTACTTCCCATCTCCAGAACCATAACATACCCAGCCATCCTTCAGAGTGCAGACACTACTTCCCACAATCAGAACCATGACATACCCAGCTACCCTTCAGAGTACAGACACTGTACTTGCCACCTCCAGAACCATAACATACCCAGCTATCCTTCAGAGTGCAGACACTGTACTTCCCACCTCCAGAACCATAACATACCCAGCTATCCTTCAGAGTGCAAACACTGCACTTCCCTCCTCGAGAACCATAACATACCCAGCTATCACTCAGAGTGCAGACACTGTACTTCCCTCCTCCAGAACCATAACATACCCAGCTATCATTCAGAGTGCAGACACTGTGCTTCCCTCCTCGAGAACCATAACATACCCAGCCATCCTTCAGAGTGCAGACACTGTACTTCCCACCTCGAGAACCATAACATACCCAGCTATCCTTCAGAGTGCAGACACTGTACTTCCCACCTCCAGAACCATAACATACCCAGCTATCCTTCAGAGTGCAGACTCTGTACTTCCCACCTACAGAACCATAACATACCCAGCTATCCTTCAGAGTGCAGACACTGTACTTCCCACCTCCAGAACCGTAACATACCCAGCTATCCTTCTGAGTGCAGACACTGTACTTCCTACCTCCAGAACCATAACATACCCAGCTATCCTTCTGAGTGCAGACACTGTACTTCCTACCTCTAGAACCATAACATACCCAGCTATCCTTCAGAGTGCAGACACTGTACTTCCCACCTCCAGAACCATAACATACCCATCTATCCTTCTGAGTGCAGACACTGTACTTCCTACCTCCATAACCATAACATACCCAGCTATCCTTCTGAGTGCAGACACTGTACTTCCTACCTCTAGAACCATAACATACCCAGCTATCCTTCAGAGTGCAGACACTGTACTTCCCACCTACAGAACCATTACATACCCAGCTATCCTTCAGAGTGCAGACACTGTACTTCCCACCTCCAGAACCATAACATACCCAGCTATCCTTCTGAGTGCAGACACTGTACTTCCCACCTCCAGAACCATAACATACCCAGCTATCCTTCAGAGTGCAGACACTGTACTTCCCACCTACAGAACCATTACATACCCAGCTATCCTTCAGAGTGCAGACATCGCACTTCCCTCCTCCAGAACCATAACATACCCAGCTATCCTTCAGAGTGCAGACACTGTACGTCCCACCTACAGAACCATTACATACCCAGCTATCATTCAGAGTGCAGACACTGTGCTTCCCACCTCGAGAACCATAACATACCCAGCTATCCTTCAGAGTGCAAACACTGCACTTCCCTCCTCCAGAACCATAACATACCCAGCTATCATTCAGAGTGCAGACACTGTACTTCCCACCTCGAGAACCATAACATACCCAGCTATCCTTCAGAGTGCAGACACTGTACTTCCCACCTCGAGAACCATAACATACCCAGCTATCCTTCAGAGTGCAGACACTGTGCTTCCCACCTCGAGAACCATAACATACCCAGCCATCCTTCAGAGTGCAGACACTGTGCTTCCCACCTCGAGAACCATAACATACCCAGCTATCCTTCAGAGTGCAGACACTGTACTTCCTACCTCCAGATGTGAAATCACGACCCCTCCTTCTGTCTGAAGAAAGATGAAGACTTCACCTCATGTTATGGTGACTGACACACTCGAGCGAAGTACTGAGCCATTTGCCCTTAACTGACACACACGGACGATGAACGTGGACTCAGCACTGCCTTAAGTTCACATCTTGATGTGGGAGTAATACCTGGAAAAAATCTTGATAAATGTTCTCAAAATATAAACTGACGTGACCTTTGAGGCCCGTGGATGCTGCGAGGCAAAGATCAGAGATTCTGGGAGATGAGAGATACTGGGATGAGAGACACTGGGAGATGAGAGATACTGGGAGATGAGAGATACTGAGAGGTAAGAGATTCTGTGAAATGAGAGATACTGGTAGATGGGAGATTAAAAACCATACCACGGGCGGGATTGAACCCGCGGTCAGAGAGTCTCAAAAGTCCAGACCGCCGCGACGGTCTGTAGTTTTTAGACTCTCTGACCGCGGGTTCAATCCCGCCCGTGGTATCGTTTGTTTGCAATCGTGTCATTACGATTTCGTGAGTCAAGGTGAGAGATACTGGGAGATGAGAGGTTCTGTTAGATGAGAGATTCTGTGAGATGACAGATTGTGAGATGACAGATTCTGTGGAATGAGAGATACAGGGAGATGAGACATACTGGAAGATGAGAGAAACTGGAATGTGAGATATATTGGATGTGAGAGATACTTGGATGTGAGAGATATCTGGATGAGAGAGATACTTGGATGTGAGAGATACTTTGATGTGAGAGATACTGGGAAGTGAGAGATACTGGGACGTGAGAAATATTTGAAAGTGAGAGAGATACTTGGATGAGAGAGATACTGGGATGTGAGAGATACTTTCATGCGAGAGATACTGGGATGTGAGAGATGCTGGGATGTGAGAGATGCTGGGATGTGAGAAATACTGGTATGTGAGAGATACTGGGAGATGAGAGATGCTGGGATGTGAAATATGCTTGGATGTGAGAAATACTGGGATGTGAGAGATACTGGGAGATGAGAGATGCTGGGATGTGAAATATGCTTGGATGTGAGAAATACTGGGATGTGAGAGATACTGGGAGATGAGAGATGCTGTGATGTGAAATATACTTGGATGTGAGAAATACTGGGATGTGAGAGATACTGGGAGATGAGAGATGCTGGGATGTGAAATATGCTTGGATGTGAGAAATACTGGGATGTGAGAGAAACTGGGAGATGAGAGATGCTGGGATGTGAAATATGCTTGGATGTGAGAAATACTGGGATGTGAGAGATACTGGGAGATGGGAGATGCTGGGATGTGAAATATGCTTGGATGTGAGAAATACTGGGATGTGAGAGATACTGGGAGATGAGAGATGCTGGGATGTGAAATATGCTTGGATGTGAGAAATACTGGGATGTGAGAGATACTGGGAGATGAGAGATGCTGAGGTGCGAGAGATACTGGGAGATGAGAAATACGTGGAGATGAGACAGGTAAACTTACATATAACATAAACAGGTAGAGAGAAGAAGAGACAGAAAGAAATTTAATCAAATAATGAGAATGAAAGTGAGAAATGTCTCCATTTTCTACTGTTTCTTCTCCTCGTTTTCTTCCTCTTGTTCTTCTTCCTCTTCTTCCTCTTGTTCTTCTTCCTCTTGTTCTTCTTCCTCTTGTTCTTCTTCCTCTTGTTCTTCTTCCTCTTGTTCTTCTTCCTCTTGTTCTTCTTCCTCTTGTTCTTCTTCCTCTTCTTCCTCTTGTTATTCCTCTTGTTCTTCTTCCTCTTGTTCTTCTTTCTCTTGTTCTTCTTCCTCTTGTTCTTCTTCTTCTTGTTCTTCTTCCTCTTGTTCTTCTTCCTCTTGTTCTTCTTCCTCTTGTTCTTCTTCCTCTTGTTCTTCTTCCTCTTGTTATTCCTCTTGTTATTCCTCTTGTTATTCCTCTTGTTGTTCCTCCCCTTGTTCTTCCTCTTGTTCTTTCTCATGTTCTTCTTCCTCCTCTTGTTATCCCTCCTCCCGTTCTTCCTCTTGTTCTTCCTCTTGTTCTTCCTCTCGTTCTTCCTCTTGTTCTTCCTCTTGTTCTTCTTCCTGTTCTTGTTATTCCTCCTCTTGTTCTTCTTCCTCCCCTTGTTCTTCCTCTTGTTCTTCCTCTTGTTCTTCCTCTCGTTCTTCCTCTTGTTCTTCCTCTTGTTCTTCTTCCTGTTCTTGTTATTCCTCCTCTTGTTCTTCTTCCTCCCCTTGTTCTTCCTCTTGTTCTTCCTCTCGTTCTTCCTCTTGTTCTTTCTCTTGTTCTTCTTCCTCCCCTTGTTCTTCCTCTCGTTCTTCCTCTTGTTCTTCCTCTTGTTCTTCCTCTTGTTCTTCATGTTCTTCCTCTTCTTCCTCTTCTTGTTCTTGTCCTCCTTTTTCCGCCGCACTCAAGACCACAACACAATAGCACTGCAGAAGGCCTACTGGCCCATGCTAGGCAGGTCAACCCACACCCACACATCTACTTGCCTAGCCCATGATTCTAACCTCATTCAGTAATTTGTTTTAATTATCTACAATTATTTTGCTGTACTAGGAATTTCCTGTATCCTTTCTAAATCTAAATTTCTCAAATTTGAATCCACTGCTGCGAGTTAAGTCTTAGATATTTTGCTTTTCTATTCTTTTTCTAAATCTAAATTTATTCAACTTGAATCCATTACTGAGTTAACCTTAGATACTTTAGTTTTCTAAATCCTTACTAAATCTAAATTATCCAATTTGAATCCATTGCTGACAGTTAACATTAGATATTTTAGTTTTCTAAATCTTTTCTAAATCTAAATTATCCCACTTGAATCCATTCCTGGGAGTTATTCTTAGATAATTTACCTTCCTAAATTCTTTCTAAATCTAAATTATCCAACACGAATCCATTATTGGGAGTTAACATTAGATATCTTACTGTCCTAAATCCTCTCTAAATCTAAATTTTCTAAGTTGAATCCATTGCCTTGAATTAAGTCTCAGATATTTTCAGAACGAGATTATTATCCAACTTCGCTTTTCCCAGATTTTCCGACGTAAAGTTGATCACATCCTCAACACTGCGCCGCAGCACACAGAATAAATTTGGGGCCATTAGTCTTTTTTCGTAGGATAGACAGTGTTTTCAGTCTATCTTCGTAGGATAGACAGTGTTTTCAGTCTATCTTCGTAGGATAGACAGTGTTTTCAGTCTATCTTCGTAGGATAGACAGTGTTTTCAGTCTATCTTCGAAGGATAGACAGTGTTTTCAGTCTATCTTCGTAGGACAGACAGTGTTTTCAGTCTATCTTCGTAGGATAGACAGTGTTTTCAGTCTATCTTCGTAGGATAGACAGTGTTTTCAGTCTATCTTCGTAGGACAGACAGTGTTTTCAGTCTATCTTCGTAGGATAGACAGTGTTTTCAGTCTATCTTCGTAGGATAGACAGTGTTTTCAGTCTATCTTCGTAGGATAGACAGTGTTTTCAGTCTATCTTCGTAGGATAGATAATTTCCTCAGTCAATCTGCGTAGGATAGAGAGTGTTTTCAGTCTGTCTTCGAAGGATAGACATTGTCTTCAGTCTATCTTCGTAGGATAGACAGTGTTTTCAGTCTATCTTCGTAGGATAGACAGTGTTTTCAGTCTATCTTCGTAGGATAGACAGTGTTTTCAGTCTATCTTCGTAGGATAGACAGTGTTTTCAGTCTATCTTCGTAGGATAGACAGTGTTTTCAGTCTATCTTCGTAGGATAGACAGTGTTTTCAGTCTATCATCGTAGGATAGATAACTTCCTCAGTCTATCTGCGTTGGATAGACAGTATCGTCAGTCTATCTTCGTAGGATAGACAGTGTCCTCAGTCTATCTTTGAAAGATAGACAACGTGTCATTCTATCTGCGTAAGATAGAAGTGTCTCCAGTGTATCTTTGAAGGGTAGACAGTGTCCTCAGTCTATCTTTGAAAGATAGACAGTGTCCTCATTCTATCTGCGTAAGATAGCAACTGTCCTCAGTCTATCTTTGAAAGATAGACAGTGTCGTCATTCTATCTGCGTAAGATAGTAACTGTCCTCAGTCTATCTTTGAAAGGTAGACAGTGTCGTCATTCTATCTGCGTAAGATAGCAACTGTCCTCAGTCTATCTTTGAAAGATAGACAGTGTCGACATTCTATCTGCGTAAGATAGCAACTGTCCTCAGTCTATCTTTGAAAGATAGACAGTGTCGACATTCTTTCTGCGTAAGATAGCAACTGTCCTCAGTCTATCTTTGAAAGATAGACAGTATCGTCATTCTATCTGCGTAAGATAGTAACTGTCCTCAGTCTATCTTTGAAAGATAGACAGTATCGTCATTCTATCTGCGTAAGATAGTAACTGTCCTCAGTCTATCTTCACAGGAAAGATTTCTGATACTTGGGATCAGTTTTCTCATCCTTTACTGTAAGTTATCCAGTGAATTTATATCTATTCTCCTCTTGCTTCTTCTTCTCCTCTTCTTCCTCCTCCTCCTCCTTCTCCCCCTTTTCTTCTTCCTCTTTCTTATCTTCCTCCTCGTCCTCCTCTTTTCTTATCTGTCACTTTGTTCTTCAAGCAACAGGTATTTATTGCAAGTGTTATGTAGGGGGTGTGGGCCATGGGTTATGTACACTTGTGTTGTGCAGGTGTGGGCCATGGGTTATGTACACTTGTGTTGTGCAGGTGTGGGCCATGGGTTATGTACACTTGTGTTGTGCAGGTGTGGGCCATGGGTTATGTACACTTGTGTTGTGCAGGTGTGGGTCATGGGTTATGTACACTTGTGTTGTGCAGGTGTGGGCCATGGGTTATGTACACTTGTGTTGTGCAGGTGTGGGCCATGGGTTATGTACACTTGTGTTGTGCAGGTGTGGGTCATGGGTTATGTACACTTGTGTTGTGCAGGTGTGGGCCATGGGTTATGTACACTTGTGTTGTGCAGGTGTGGGCCATGGGTTATGTACACTTGTGTTGTGCAAGTGTGGGCCATGGGTTATGTACACTTGTGCTGTGCAAGTGTGGGCCATGGGTTATGTACACTTGTGTTGTGCAGGTGTGGGCCATGGGTTATGTACACTTGTGTTGTGCAGGTGTGGGCCATGGGTTATGTACACTTGTGTTGTGCAGGTGTGGGCCATGGGTTATGTACACTTGTGTTGTGCAGGTGTGGGTCATGGGTTATGTACACTTGTGTTGTGCAGGTGTGGGCCATGGGTTATGTACACTTGTGTTGTGCAGGTGTGGGCCATGGGTTATGTACACTTGTGTTGTGCAGGTGTGGGCCATGGGTTATGTACACTTGTGTTGTGCAGGTGTGGGTCATGGGTTATGTACACTTGTGTTGTGCAGGTGTGGGCCATGGGTTATGTACACTTGTGTTGTGCAGGTGTGGGTCATGGGTTATGTACACTTGTGTTGTGCAGGTGTGGGCCATGGGTTATGTACACTTGTGTTGTGCAGGTGTGGGCCATGGGTTATGTACACTTGTGTTGTGCAGGTGTGGGTCATGGGTTATGTACACTTGTGTTGTGCAGGTGTGGGCCATGGGTTATGTACACTTGTGTTGTGCAGGTGTGGGCCATGGGTTATGTACACTTGTGTTGTGCAGGTGTGGGCCATGGGTTATGTACACTTGTGTTGTGCAGGTGTGGGTCATGGGTTATGTACACTTGTGTTGTGCAGGTGTGGGCCATGGGTTATGTACACTTGTGTTGTGCAGGTGTGGGCCATGGGTTATGTAACACAAGTGTGGGCCATGGGTTATGTACACTTGTGCTGTGCAAGTGTGGGCCATGGGTTATGTACACTTGTGTTGTGCAGGTGTGGGCCATGGGTTATGTACACTTGTGTTGTGCAGGTGTGGGCCATGGGTTATGTACACTTGTGTTGTGCAGGTGTGGGCCATGGGTTATGTGCACTTGTGTTGTGCAGGTGTGGGCCATGGGTTATGTACACTTGTGTTGTGCAGGTGTGGGCCATGGGTTATGTACACTTGTGTTGTGCAGGTGTGGGTCATGGGTTATGTACACTTGTGTTGTGCAGGTGTGGGCCATGGGTTATGTACACTTGTGTTGTGCAGGTGTGGGCCATGGGTTATGTACACTTGTGTTGTGCAGGTGTGGGTCATGGATTATGTACACTTGTGTTGTGCAGGTGTGGGCCATGGGTTATGTACACTTGTGTTGTGCAGGTGTAGGCCATGGGTTATGTACACTTGTGTTGTGCAGGTGTAGGCCATGGGTTATGTACACTTGTGTTGTGCAGGTGTGGGTCATGGATTATGTACACTTGTGTTGTGCAGGTGTGGGCCATGGGTTATGTACACTTGTGTTGTGCAGGTGTGGGCCATGGGTTATGTACACTTGTGTTGTGCAGGTGTGGGTCATGGATTATGTACACTTGTGTTCCGCAGGTGTGGGTCATGGGTTATGTGCACTTGTGTTGTGCAGGTGTGGGCCATGGGTTATGTACACTTGTGTTGTGCAGGTGTGGGCCATGGGTTATGTACACTTGTGTTGTGCAAGTGTGGGCCATGGGTTATGTACACTTGTGTTGTGCAGGTGTGGGTCATGGGTTATGTACACTTGTGTTGTGCAGGTGTGGGTCATGGGTTATGTACACTTGTGTTGTGCAGGTGTGGGCCGGGGGTTATATACACTTGTGTTGTGCGGGTGTGGGCCATGGGTTATGTACACTTGTGTTGTGCAGGTGTGGGCCATGGGTTATGTACACCTGTGATGTGCAACTGTGGGCCATGGGTTATGTACACCTGTGTTGTGCAGGTGTGGGCCATGGGTTATGTACACTTGTGTTCTGCAGGTGTGGGCCATGGGTTATGTACACTTGTGTTGTGCAGGTGTGGGCCATGGGTTATGTACACCTGTGTTGTGCAACTGTGGGCCATGGGTTATGTACACCTGTGTTGTGCAGGTGTGGGCCATGGGTTATGTACACTTGTGTTGCGCAGGTGTGGGCCATGGGTTATTTACACTTGTGTTGTGCAAGTGTGGGCCATGGGTTATGTACACATGTGTTGTGCAAGTTTGGGCCATGGGTTATGTACACTTGTGTTGTGCAGGTGTGGGCCATGGGTTATATACACTTGTGTTGTGCAGGTGTGGGTCATGGGTTACGTACACTTGTGTTGTGCTTGTGTGGGCAATGGGTTATGTACACTTGTGTTGTGCAGGTGTGGGCCATGGGTTATGTACACTTGTGTTGTGCAGGTGTGGGCCATGGGTTATGTACACTTGTGTTGTGCAGGTGTGGGCTATGGGTTATGTACATTTGTGTTGTGCAGGTGTGGGCCATGGGTTATGTACACTTGAGTTGTGCAGGTGTGGGCCATGGGTTATGTACACTTGTGTTGTGCAGGTGTGGGTCGGGGGTTATGTACACTTGTGTTGTGCAAGTGTGGGCCATGGGTTATGTACACTTGTGCTGTGCAGGTGTGGGCCATGGGTTATGTACACTTGTGTTGTGCAGGTGTGGGCCATGGGTTATGTACACTTGTGTTGTGCAGGTGTGGGCCATGGGTTATGTACACTTGTGTTGTGCAGGTGTGGGTCATGGGTTATGTACACTTGTGTTGTGCAGGTGTGGGCCATGGGTTATGTACACTTGTGTTGTGCAGGTGTGGGCCATGGGTTATGTACACTTGTGTTGTGCAGGTGTGGGTCATGGGTTATGTACACTTGTGTTGTGCAGGTGTGGGCCATGGGTTATGTACACTTGTGTTGTGCAGGTGTGGGCCATGGGTTATGTACACTTGTGTTGTGCAGGTGTGGGCCATGGGTTATGTACACTTGTGCTGTGCAAGTGTGGGCCATGGGTTATGTACACTTGTGTTGTGCAGGTGTGGGCCATGGGTTATGTACACTTGTGTTGTGCAGGTGTGGGCCATGGGTTATGTACACTTGTGTTGTGCAGGTGTGGGCCATGGGTTATGTACACTTGTGTTGTGCAGGTGTGGGTCATGGGTTATGTACACTTGTGTTGTGCAGGTGTGGGCCATGGGTTATGTACACTTGTGTTGTGCAGGTGTGGGCCATGGGTTATGTACACTTGTGTTGTGCAGGTGTGGGCCATGGGTTATGTACACTTGTGTTGTGCAGGTGTGGGTCATGGGTTATGTACACTTGTGTTGTGCAGGTGTGGGCCATGGGTTATGTACACTTGTGTTGTGCAGGTGTGGGTCATGGGTTATGTACACTTGTGTTGTGCAGGTGTGGGCCATGGGTTATGTACACTTGTGTTGTGCAGGTGTGGGCCATGGGTTATGTACACTTGTGTTGTGCAGGTGTGGGTCATGGGTTATGTACACTTGTGTTGTGCAGGTGTGGGCCATGGGTTATGTACACTTGTGTTGTGCAGGTGTGGGCCATGGGTTATGTACACTTGTGTTGTGCAGGTGTGGGCCATGGGTTATGTACACTTGTGTTGTGCAGGTGTGGGTCATGGGTTATGTACACTTGTGTTGTGCAGGTGTGGGCCATGGGTTATGTACACTTGTGTTGTGCAGGTGTGGGTCATGGGTTATGTACACTTGTGTTGTGCAAGTGTGGGCCATGGGTTATGTACACTTGTGCTGTGCAAGTGTGGGCCATGGGTTATGTACACTTGTGTTGTGCAGGTGTGGGCCATGGGTTATGTACACTTGTGTTGTGCAGGTGTGGGCCATGGGTTATGTACACTTGTGTTGTGCAGGTGTGGGCCATGGGTTATGTGCACTTGTGTTGTGCAGGTGTGGGCCATGGGTTATGTACACTTGTGTTGTGCAGGTGTGGGCCATGGGTTATGTACACTTGTGTTGTGCAGGTGTGGGTCATGGGTTATGTACACTTGTGTTGTGCAGGTGTGGGCCATGGGTTATGTACACTTGTGTTGTGCAGGTGTGGGCCATGGGTTATGTACACTTGTGTTGTGCAGGTGTGGGTCATGGATTATGTACACTTGTGTTGTGCAGGTGTGGGCCATGGGTTATGTACACTTGTGTTGTGCAGGTGTAGGCCATGGGTTATGTACACTTGTGTTGTGCAGGTGTAGGCCATGGGTTATGTACACTTGTGTTGTGCAGGTGTGGGTCATGGATTATGTACACTTGTGTTGTGCAGGTGTGGGCCATGGGTTATGTACACTTGTGTTGTGCAGGTGTGGGCCATGGGTTATGTACACTTGTGTTGTGCAGGTGTGGGTCATGGATTATGTACACTTGTGTTCCGCAGGTGTGGGTCATGGGTTATGTGCACTTGTGTTGTGCAGGTGTGGGCCATGGGTTATGTACACTTGTGTTGTGCAGGTGTGGGCCATGGGTTATGTACACTTGTGTTGTGCAAGTGTGGGCCATGGGTTATGTACACTTGTGTTGTGCAGGTGTGGGTCATGGGTTATGTACACTTGTGTTGTGCAGGTGTGGGTCATGGGTTATGTACACTTGTGTTGTGCAGGTGTGGGCCGGGGGTTATATACACTTGTGTTGTGCGGGTGTGGGCCATGGGTTATGTACACTTGTGTTGTGCAGGTGTGGGCCATGGGTTATGTACACCTGTGATGTGCAACTGTGGGCCATGGGTTATGTACACCTGTGTTGTGCAGGTGTGGGCCATGGGTTATGTACACTTGTGTTCTGCAGGTGTGGGCCATGGGTTATGTACACTTGTGTTGTGCAGGTGTGGGCCATGGGTTATGTACACCTGTGTTGTGCAACTGTGGGCCATGGGTTATGTACACCTGTGTTGTGCAGGTGTGGGCCATGGGTTATGTACACTTGTGTTGCGCAGGTGTGGGCCATGGGTTATTTACACTTGTGTTGTGCAAGTGTGGGCCATGGGTTATGTACACATGTGTTGTGCAAGTTTGGGCCATGGGTTATGTACACTTGTGTTGTGCAGGTGTGGGCCATGGGTTATATACACTTGTGTTGTGCAGGTGTGGGTCATGGGTTACGTACACTTGTGTTGTGCTTGTGTGGGCAATGGGTTATGTACACTTGTGTTGTGCAGGTGTGGGCCATGGGTTATGTACACTTGTGTTGTGCAGGTGTGGGCCATGGGTTATGTACACTTGTGTTGTGCAGGTGTGGGCTATGGGTTATGTACATTTGTGTTGTGCAGGTGTGGGCCATGGGTTATGTACACTTGAGTTGTGCAGGTGTGGGCCATGGGTTATGTACACTTGTGTTGTGCAGGTGTGGGCCGGGGGTTATGTACACTTTTGTTGTGCAGGTGTGGGCCATGAGTTATGTACACTTTTGTTGTGCAGGTGTGGGCCATGGGTTATGTACACTTTTGTTGTGCAGGTGTGTGCTATGGGTTACACCGCACCTGTGCTTTAGGTGGTGTAGGTCATGGGTTACATACAACAGTGGTGTGGGTGGTGTGAGTCATGGGTTACATACAACAGTGGTGTGGGTGGTGTGAGTCATGGGTTACATACAACAGTGGTGTGGGTGGTGAGAGTCATGGGTTATATACAACAGTGGTGTGGGTGGTGTGAGTCATGGGTTATATACAACTGTGGTGTGGGTGGTGTGGGTCATGGGTTACAAACAACAGTGGTGTGGGTGGTGTGAGTCATGTGTTACATACAACAGTGGCGTGGGTGGTATGAGTCATGGGTTACATACAACAGTGGTGTGTGTGGTGTGAGTCATGGGTTACATACAACAGTGGTGTGGGTGGTATGAGTCATGGGTTACACATAACAGTGCTGTGGGTGGTGAGTCATGGGTTGCATTCAACAGTGGTGTGGGTGGTGTGAGTCATGGGTTATATACAACAGTGATGTGAGTGGTATGAGTCATGGGTTACATACAACAGTGGTGTGGGTGGTATGAGTCATGGGTTACATACAACAGTGGTGTGGGTGGTGTGAGTCATGGGTTATATACAACAGTGATGTGAGTGGTATGAGTCATGGATTACATACAACAGTGGTGTGGGTGGTGTGAGTCATGGGTTACATACAACAGTGGTGTGGGTGGTGTGAGTCATGGGTTATATACAACAGTGATGTGAGTGGTATGAGTCATGGATTACATACAACAGTGGTGTGGGTGGTGTGAGTCATGGGTTACATACAACAGTGGTGTGGGAGGTGTGAGTCATGGGTTACATACAACAGTGGTGTGGGTGGTGTTAGTCATGGGTTACATACAACAGTGGTGTGGGTGGTGTGAGTCAAGGGTTATATACAACAGTGGTGTGGGTGGTATGAGTCATGGGTTACATACAACAGTGGTGTGGGTGGTGTGAGTCATGGGTTATATACAACAGTGATGTGAGTGGTATGAGTCATGGATTACATACAACAGTGGTGTGGGTGGTGTGAGTCATGGGTTACATACAACAGTGGTGTGGGTGGTATGAGTCATGGGTTACATACAACAGTGGTGTGGGTGGTGTGAGTCATGGGTTACATACAACAGTGGTGTGGGTGGTATGAGTCATGGGTTACATACAACAGTGGTGTGGGTGGTGTGAGTCATGGGTTACATACAACAGTGGTGTGGGTGGTATGAGTCATGGGTTACATACAACAGTGGTGTGGGTGGTGTGAGTCATGGGTTATATACAACAGTGGTGTGAGTGGTGTGAGTCATGGGTTACATACAACAGTGGTGTGGGTGGTATGAGTCATGGGTTACATACAACAGTGGTGTGGGTGGTGAGAGTCATGGGTTATATACAACAGTGGTGTGGGTGGTATGAGTCATGGGTTACATACAACAGTGGTGTGGGTGGTGTGAGTCATGGGTTATATACAACAGTGGTGTGGGTGGTGTGAGTTATGGGTTATATACAACAGTGGTGTGGGTGGTATGAGTCATGGGTTACATACAACAGTGGTGTGGGTGGTGTGAGTCATGGGTTACATACAACAGTGGTGTGGGTGGTATGAGTCATGGGTTACATACAACAGCGGTGTGGGTGGTGTGAGTCATGGGTTACATACAACAGTGGTGTGGGTGGTGTGGATGGTGTGGGTGGTGTCGGTAGAATGGGTGGTGTGGGTGGTGTGGGTGATGTGGGTGGCGTGGGTGGTGTGGGTAGTATGGGTGGTGTGGGTGGTGTGGGTGGAGTGGGTGGTGTGGGTAGTGGGTGGTGTGGGTGGTATGAGTCATGGGTTACATACAACAGTGGTGTGGGTGGTGTGGGTGGAGTGGGTGGTGTGGGTAGTGGGTGGTGTGGGTGGTATGAGTCATGGGTTACATACAACAGTGGTGTGGGTGGTGAGAGTCATGGGTTGCATTCAACAGTGGTGTGGGTAGTGTGGGTCGTGGGTTACATAGAGCAGTGGTGTGGATAGTGTGGGTGGTGTGGGTGTTGTGGGTGGTGTGGGTGGTGTGGGTGGTGTGGGTGGTGTGGATGGTGTGGGTGGTGTCGGTAGTATGGGTGGTGTGGGTGGTGTGGGTGGTGTGGGTGATGTGGGTGGCGTGGGTGGTGTGGGTAGTGTGGGTGGTGTGGGTGGTGTGGGTGGTGTGGGTGGTGTGGGTGGTGTGGGTGGTGTGGGTGGTGTGGGTGGTGTGGGTAGTGTGGGTGGTGTGGGTGGTGTGGGTAGTGTGGGTGGTGTGGGTAGTGTGGGTGGTGTGGGTAGTGTGGGTGGTGTGGGTGGTGTGGGTGGTGTGGGTGGTGTGGGTGGTGTGGGTAGTGTGGGTGGTGTGGGTGGTGTGGGTGTTGTGGGTGGCGTGGGTGGTGTGGGTAGTGTGGGTAGTGTGGGTAGTGTGGGTGGTGTGGGTAGTGTGGGTGGTGTGGGTAGTGTGGGTGGTGTGGGTGGGGTGGGTCGTGTGGGTGGTGTGGGTAGTGTGGGTAGTGTGGGTGGTGTGGGTGGTGTGGGTAGTGTGGGTGGTGTGGGTAGTGTGGGTGGTGTGGGTAGTGTGGGTAGTGTGGGTGGTGTGGGTGGTGTGGGTGGTGTGGGTGGTGTTGGTGGTGTGGGTGGTGTGGGTGGTGTGGGTGGTGTGGGTGGTGTTGGTGGTGTGGGTGGTGTGGGTGGTGTGGGTGGTGTGGTTCGTGTGGTTGGTGTGGGTAGTGTGGGTAGTGTGGGTGGTGTGGGTGGTGTGGGTGGTGTGGGTGGTGTTGGTGGTGTGGGTGGTGTGGGTGGTGTGGGTGGTGTGGGTGGTGTGGGTGGTGTGGGTGGTGTTGGTGGTGTGGGTGGTGTGGGTGGTGTGGGTGGTGTGGGTGGTGTGGGTGATGTGGGTGGCGTGGGTGGTGTGGGTAGTGTGGGTAGTGTGGGTAGTGTGGGTGGTGTGGGTAGTGTGGGTGGTGTGGGTAGTGTGGGTGGTGTGGGTGGTGTGGGTAGTGTGGGTGGTGTGGGTAGTGTGGGTAGTGTGGGTGGTGTGGGTGGTGTGGGTAGTGTGGGTGGTGTGGGTAGTGTGGGTGGTGTGGGTAGTGTGGGTAGTGTGGGTGGTGTGGGTGGTGTGGGTGGTGTGGGTGGTGTTGGTGGTGTGGGTGGTGTGGGTGGTGTGGGTGGTGTGGGTGGTGTGGGTGGTGTGGGTGGTGTGGGTAGTGTGGGTGGTGTGGGTGGTGTGGGTGGCTTTCCTCTTCTTTTCCGTTCCTTTATTGACTACGTTTCGCCCACACAGTGGGCTTTTTCAAGTCACAAACAGTTCTTCTTTTCCGTCTTTCCTCTCTTCTTTCTTCTTTCCTTCCATCATCTTAAATTCCTCTCCGATAGACCATGAGCTTCAATAGATTGAGCTTCATATATGATCATGTAGCTGGGTGGGTAGCGCACTTACCTCACACGCTGAGAGCCGTGGTTCGATCCCCGGTACGGCTGGAAACATTAGGGCGTGTGTCCTTGAGACACCTGCTGTTAATGTTTACCTAGCAGTAAGTAGGTACCTGGGTGTTAGTCACCTTACACATGCTGTTCTTGTTCACCTAACGATAAGTAGGTACCTGGGTGTTAGTCACCTTACACATGCTGTTCCTGTTCACCTAGCAGTAAGTAGGTACTTGGGTGTTAGTCACCTTACACATGCTGTTCCTGTTCACCTAGCAGTAAGTAGGTACCTTGGTAGTCTACCTTACACATGCTGTCCCTGTTCACCTAGCAGTAAGTAGGTACCTGGGTGTTAGTCACCTTACCCTTGCTCTCCCTGTTCACATAGCAGTAAGTAGGTACCTGGATGTTAGTCACCTTACACCTCCTGTCCCTCTTCACCTAGCAGTAAGTAGGTACCTATGTGTTAGTCCACTGGTGTGGGTGGCATCCCGGGACAAAATTAACCTAAGTTGCGGGAAATGCTCTACATAACCTGGAACTTTCTGTAAAGTGTGTCATTGACGTCATTAATTTGAGCTTTGGTCTGTATAAGTTGTATCAAATACTTGTGGAGATAATTATTATTATTATTATTATTATTATTATTATTATTATTATTATTATTATTATTATTATTATTATTATTATTATTATTATTATTATTATTATAACATAATAGCAGTTGATCGTACATTGTGATGAAGGACTTACAGAGACGGAGGATCGAGCCTCCAGTCCTTGTACTGAATGAGTCATACGGTTGAGGATGGATTATCCAACAATAATTATGCTGGAACAATACTCAACTAATTATGCTGGAACAATACTCAACTAATTATGCTGGAACAATACTCATCTAATTATGCTTGAACAATACTCAACTAATTATGCTGGAACAATACTCAACTAATTATGCTGGAACAATACTCAACTAATTATGCCTGAACAATACTCAGCTAATTATGCTGGAACAATACTCAACTAATTATGCTGGAACAATACTCAACTAATTATGCTGGAACAATACTCAACTAATTATGCTGGAACAATACTCAACTAATTATGCTGGAACAATACTCAACTAATTATGCTGGAACAATACTCAACTAATTATGCTGGAATAATACTCAACTAATTATGCCTGAAATACACTCAACTAATTATGCCTGAACAATACTCAGCTAATTATGCTGGAACAATACTCAACTAATTATGCCTTAACAATACTCAACTAATTATGCTGGAACAATACTCAACTAATTATGCTGGAACAATACTCAACTAATTATGCTGGAACAATACTCAACTAATTATGCTGGAACAATACTCAACTAATTATGCTGGAACAATACTCAACTAATTGTGCTGGAACAATACTCAACTAATTATGCTGGAACAATACTCAACTAATTATGCTGGAACAATACTCAACTAATTATGCATGAACTACACTCAACTAATTATGCCTGAAAAATACTCAGCTAATTATGCTGGAACAATACTCAACTAATTATGCCTGAACAATACTCAGCTAATTATGCTGGAACAATACTCAACTAATTATGCCTGAACAATACTAAACTAATTATGCTGGAACAATACTCAACTAATTATGCTGGAACAATACTCAACTAATTATGCCTGAACAATACTCAACTAATTATGCTGGAACAATACTCTACTAATTATTCTGGAACAATACTCAACTAATTATGCTGGAACAATACTCAACTAATTATTCTGGAACAATACTCAACTAATTATGCTGGAACAATGCTCAACTAATCAACATTATTATAACTGAAATAATTCCAAACTAACTAACATTATGATAGCGAGAATAATTCACAAATTAATCACACAATCGTGAATTAAATAATTCTTAACTAATCCTCAATAATACCCACAATACCGTTTCTGGTACAATTAACATCCCACAATACCATTTCTGGTGCAATTAACATCCCACAATACCATTTCTGGTACAATTAACATCCCACAATACCATTTCTGGTGCAATTAACATCCCACAATACCGTTTCTGGTACAATTAACATCCCACAATACCATTTCTGGAACAATTAACATCCCACAATACCGTTTCTGGTACAATTAACATCCCACAATACCATTTCTTGAACAATTAACATCCCACAATACCATTTCTGGAACAATTAACATCCCACAACACCATTTCTGGAACAATTAACATCCCACAATACCATTTCTGGAACAATTAACATCCCATAATACCATTTCTGGAACAATTAACATCCCACAACACCATTTCTGGAACAATTAACATCCCACAATACCATTTCTGGAACGATTAACATCCCACAATACCATTTCTGGAACAATTAACATCCCACAATACCATTTCTGGTACAATTAACATCCCACAATATCATTTCTGGAACAATTAACATCGCACAATACCATTTCTGGAACAATTAACATCCCACAATACCATTTCTGGTACAATTAACATCCCACAATACCATTTCTGGAACAATTAACATCGCACAATACCATTTCTGGAACAATTAACATCCCACAATACCATTTCTGGTACAATTAACATCCCAAAATACTATTTCTGGAACAATTAACATCGTACAATATCATTTCTGGAACAATTAACATCCCACAATACCATTTCTGGTACAATTAACATCCCACAATACCATTTCTGGAACAATTAACATCCCACAATACCATTTCTGGAACAATTAACATCGCACAATACCATTTCTGGAACAATTAACATCCCACAATACCATTTCTGGTACAATTAACATCCCACAATACCATTTCTGGAACAATTAACATCCCACAATACCATTTCTGGAACAATTAACATCCCACAATACCATTTCTGGAACAATTAACATCCCACAATACCATTTCTGGAACAATTAACATCGCACAATACCATTTCTGGAACAATTAACATCCCACAATACCATTTCTGGAACAATTAACATCCCACAATACCATTTCTGGAACAATTAACATCGCACAATACCATTTCTGGAACAATTAACATCCCACAATACCATTTCTGGAACAATTAACATCCCACAATACCATTTCTGGAACAATTAACATCCCACAATACCATTTCTGGAACAATTAACATCCCACAATACCATTTCTGGAACAATTAACATCGCACAATACCATTTCTGGAACAATTAACATCGCACAATACCATTTCTGGAACAATTAACATCGCACAATACCATTTCTGGAACAATTAACATCGCACAATACCATTTCTGGAACAATTAACATCCCACAATACCATTTCTGGTACAATTAACATCCCACAATACCATTTCTGGAACAATTAACATCCCACAATACCATTTCTGGTACAATTAACATCCCACAATACCATTTCTGGTACAATTAACATCCCACAATACCATTTCTGGTACAATTAACATCCCACAATTCCCTGGATGGAACAATTCAAACAAATTCCTGTCAGATTTATACCGCAGGTAAATTATAAATCTTCCTAGATTCTCTAAGACAGGAAAACTAATTCCCACTCTAGATATCAACTAATCCTAGCAGCGTCAAGGGAGATTTACCTGGAGATTACTCGGAGATTACCTGGAGATTACTCGGAGATTTACCTGGAGATTACTCGGAGATTTACCTGGAGATTACTCGGAGATTTACCTGGAAATTACTCGGAGATTTACCTCGAGATTACTCGGAGATTTACCTGGAGATTACTCGGAGATTTACCTGGAGATTACTCGGAGATTTACCTGGAGATTACTCGGAGATTTACCTGGAGATTACTCGGAGATTTACCTGGAGATTACTCGGAGATTTACCTGGAGATTACTCGGAGATTTACCTGAAGATTACTCGGAGATTTACCTGGAGATTACTCGGAGATTTACCTGGAGATTACTCGGAGATTTACCTGGAGATTACTCGGAGATTTACCTGGAGATTACTCGGAGATTTACCTGGAGATTACTCGGAGATTTACCTGGAGATTACTCGGAGATTTACCTGGAGATTACTCGGAGATTTACCTGGAGATTACTCGGAGATTTACAGGGAGATTACTCGGAGATTTACCTGGAGATTACTCGGAGATTTTCCTGGAGATTACTCGGTGATTTAGCTGGAGATTACTCGGAGATTTACCTGGAGATTACTCGGAGATTTACCTGGAGATTACTCGGAGATTTACCTGGAGATTACTCTGAGATTTACCTGGAGATTACTCGGAGATTTACCTGGAGATTACTCGGAGATTTACCTGGAGATTACTCGGAGATTTACCTGGAGATTACTCTGAGATTTACCTGGAGATTACTCGGAGATTTACCTGGAGATTACTCGGAGATTTACCTGGAGATTACTCGGAGATTTACCTGGAGATTACTTGTTACTTTCACTTTAATTGATAAAGGTGTACGTAAAAAAATCCAGTATCATTTGACTCTGACCACGGGTGGGGTTAGAACTCGCGGTCAGAGGGTATTGTGACTCTCTGACCACGGGTGGGGTTAGAACTCGCGGTCAGAGGGTATTGTGACTCTCTGACCACGGGTTCTAACCCCAAGGATATTGATGTCAATTTTTGACCGCGGGGGAGATAATGCCTTCCATTTTTTGATGGCTGTGGAAGCGATATACCCGTAGGGGTTACACGGTGCCAAGGTGACGCTAGGAATAATGTCATATGTAGTTTTAAATTTCTCCAAAAATAAAATTATTATTATTATTATTATTATTATTATTATTATTATTATTATTATTATTGTTATTATTATTATTATTATTATTATTATTATTATTATTATTATTATTATTATTATTATTTAAAAATTATTGTTATTGGTATTTTTATCACTAACATTATAATAACAATAATAATAATTATTGTTATTATTATAATCATTTCAAAATTATTTTTTTATCACTTACATTATAACAATAATAATAATAATAATAATAATAATAATAATAATAATAATAATAATAATAATAATAATAATAATAATATCACTCACATTATTATAATAATTATAATTATAATTATTATAATTATAATTATTATTATTATTATTATTAAAGTTTTAATTGGATGATGCTAATTACCCATACCTCCACTAACAACTACACTCTAATATTTACTAAAGCAAGGAGATTCCCACTTTCTGAGACCATTAATCAAGTAACAGCTGCATCACCCAGGCAAGAAGATTGGCAGATTATATTTGGTGTCTGGGGATGAGATGGATATTTTTCGAGTGAGGTATACCACGGGTGGGGTTAGAACCCGCGATTAGAGAGTCGTAAAACTCCAGACCGACGAGGGTTCTAACCCCACCCGCGGTATGGTTAGATTGCAATCGTGTCCTTGGAGTGAAAGTTAGATTCCACAGTCTGCGTGAGGAGTCGCAGAGGGAGCATGGACACGGGGGTCGTCCCACAGTTACTAAAAACAACAGACATAGCCCCACTCCACAAAGGGGGCAGTAAAGCAACAGCAAAGAACTACAGACCAATAGCACTAACATCCCATATCATAAAAATCTTTGAAAGGGTCCTAAGAAGCAAGATCACCACCCATCTAGAAACCCATCAGTTACACAACCCAGGGCAACATGGGTTTAGAACAGGTCTCTCCTGTCTGTCTCAACTATTGGATCACTACGACAAGGTCCTAGATGCACTAGAAGACAAAAAGAATGCAGATGTAATATATACAAACTTTGCAAAAGCCTTCGACAAGTGTGACCATAGCGTAATAGCGCACAAAATGCTGCTAAAGGAATAACAGGAAAAGTTAATAGATGGATCTATAATTTCCTCACTAACAGAACACAAAGAGTAGTAGTCAACAGAGTAAGTCTGAGGCGGCTACGGTGAAAAGCTCTGTTCCACAAGGCACAGTACTCGCTCCCATCTTGTTCCTCATCCTCATATACGACATAGACAAGGATGTCAGCCACAGCACCGTGTCTTCCTTTGCAGATGACACCCGAATCTGCATGACAGTGTCTTCCATTGCAGACACTGCAAGGCTCCAGGCGGACATCAACCAAATCTTTCAGTGGGCTGCAGAAAACAATATGAAGTTCAACGATGAGAAATTTCAATTACTCAGATATGGTAAACACGAGGAAATTAAAACTTCATCGGAGTACAAAACTAATTCTGGCCACAAAATAGAGCGAAACACCAACGTCAAAGACCTGGGAGTGATCATGTCGGAGGATCTCACCTTCAAGGACCATAACATTGTATCAATCGCAGCTGCTAGAAAAATGACAGGATGGATAATGAGAACTTTCAAAACAAGGGATGCCAAGCCCATGATGACACTCTTCAGGTCACTTGTTCTATCTAGGCTGGAATATTGCTGCACACTAACAGCACCTTTCAAGGCAGGTGAAATTGCTGACCTAGAAAATGTACAGAGAACCTTCACGGCGCGCATAACAGAGATAAAACACCTCAATTACTGGGAGCGCTTGAGGTTCCTAAACCTGTATTCCCTGGAACGCAGGAGGGAGAGATACATGATTATATACACCTGGAAAATCCTAGAGGGACTAGTACCGAACTTGCACACGAAAATCACTCAATGAAAGCAAAAGACTGGGTAGACGATGCAACATTCCCCCAATGAAAAGCAGGGGTGTCACTAGCACGTTAAGAGACCATACAATAAGTGTCAGGGGCCCGAGACTGTTCAACTGCCTCCCAGCATACATAAGGGGGATTACCAATAGACCCCTGGCAGTCTTCAAGCTGGCACTGGACAAGCACCTAAAGTCGGTTCCTGACCAGCCGGGCTGTGGCTCGTACGTTGATTTGCGTGCAGCCAGCAGTAACAGCCTGGTTGATGAGGCTCTGATCCACCAGGAGGCCTGGTCACAGACCTGGCCGCGGGGGCGTTGACCCCCGGAACTCTCTCCAGGTAAACTCCAGGTAAGCCAGGCCGCCGGAACTAGGCCATACGTCGCATTTACTTACCAAAAGAAGCTGTACATCGTACATGTACAGTGTACAACTCTGTAAGAGGTACAACTGCGCTCTCACTTTGAAAATACTTCTGTCTCATGGACTTCCTGAACTCCTTCATCTGTGATTTCTGGACGGAACAGAGACCTGTACAAGGCAACTCGCCTCTTCTTCCGGACCAGGTTTGTTCGATATTCCTTTTTTTTAGCAATGTCTTCATTAGAGATAGGTGTGGTGGCCTTATTATACTCACAAGAATATTATGGAAGTACCACACTTGGCTCCACCTCGCCATCGGCAAAATAACAGTTTTTATACCACAAGACGGGCAGGGAACAGCATCACCACTCGCCTGTATCTCTCAAGAGCATCACTACATCTGTGATAATTTCTTCCTAGAAAGATTCAAGTTTGGAACATGTTTGTAATATATTCAAACATTAACGAAGCAAAGGTAATTAACGAAATGACCTACAATTAATTACCTCACCACAGTCCTCACATAAATTAATTATCATATATTATTATACTTGTGAAAATAAACCAGCGTTTGTCTGTGTGAAAGACTGAAATTACCTCTGTAAATCTGAGATTTATAATTCATCAGCAAATATGCAGTTAAATCTGTCTCTTAGTTCTGAGGACTGTCTCAGTCTTAGTGTTTAGGTTATGTAGTCATAACAGCAAAATATTAGAGCAGGTGCTACGTACAGGGTAAACTGGAAGTGTGTTTGAAGTCTCTATATAATAATTCTTACTTGAGAGATAATGTTAGGGAAGGTATCTTAATGAGTTGAGGGGGGAGAGAGGGAGGGAGAGAGGGAGAGAGAGGGAGAGTGAGAGAGAGAGGGAGAGGAGAGATGTGTGTCTCATAACAATAAAAATGCTTTCAAATGAGCTGTTGTAGGTAACAGCTTCTAGCTTGTCAATAAAACTAGGAATTCTTAACATGTAAATAGCTTGTAAAGCTAGCTTGTAAATAGCTTGTCAATAAAGTTAGGAATCCTTAACCTGTAAATAGCTTGTCAATAAAACTAGGAATTCTTAACCTGTAAATAGCTTGTCAATAAAACTAGGAATTCTTAACCTGTAAATAGCTTGTCAATAAAGTTAGGAATCCTTAACCTGTAAATAGCTTGTCAATAAAACTAGGAATTCTTAACCTGTAAATAGCTTGTCAATAAAACTAGGAATTCTTAACCTGTAAATAGCTTGTCAATAAAACTAGGAATTCTTAACCTGTAAATAGCTTGTCAATAAAGTTAGGAATCCTTAACCTGTAAATAGCTTGTCAATAAAGCTAGGAATCCTTAACCTGTAAATAGCTTGTCAATGAAGCTAGGGATCCTTATCCTTGTCAAACCCTGTGTAAATAAAAGAGAGAGAGAGAGAGAGAGAGAGAGAGAGAGAGAGATTTCTTATAAGACTGGAAATACAATCTGAGACTTCTCTCTCCTGCAGCAATAGTAGACACAAGTCAAATATAATAGTTGATAGTCGCACTCTGTAAGTGACTAGTACACGATGGTTGTATTAATATAAACCAGACGAAGCTGAGAAACTATCATGGTCACAACAATTATCACAATACCAAGACTGGAACAATTATCACAATACCAAGACTGGAACAATTATCACAATACCAAGACTGGAACAATTATCACAATACCAAGACTGGAAAAATTATCACAATACCAAGACTGGAACAATTATCACAATACCAAGACTGGAACAATTATCACAATACCAAGACTGGAACAATTATCACAATACCAAGACTGGAACAATTATCACGATACTAAGATTGGAACAATTATCACAATACCAAGACTAGAACAATTATCACAATACCAAGGCTGGAACAATGACCACAATACCGAGACTGGAACAATTATCACAATACCAAGACTGGAAAAATTATCACAATACCAAGACTGGAACAATTATCACAATACCAAGACTGGAAAAATTATCACAATATCAAGACTGGAACAATTATCACAATACCAAGACTGGAAAAATTATCACAATATCAAGACTGGAACAATTATCACAATACCAAGACTGGAACAATTATCACAATACCAATACTGGAACAATTATCACAATACCAAGACTAGAACAATTGACTCACGAAATCGTAATGACACGATTGCAAACAAACCATACCCCCGGCCGGGATTGAACCCGCGGTCATAGAGTCTCAAAACTCCAGCCCGTCGCGTTAGCCACTAGACCAGCTAGCCACAATAAGATTCATCCAACTAGGTATATTTCTACACCATAGGAAGGTTAGCACAGGCACCTCTGTGACCACAAATGCAAGTTTTTACAGACGAATCTCCAGCTAGCGTGGCTAGTTGGACGAATCTTATTGTGGCTAGTTGGTCTAGTGGCTAACGCGACGGTCTGGAGTTTTGAGACTCTCTGACCGCGGGTTCAATCCCGGCCGGGGAATGGTTTCTGGAAAAATTATCACAATACCAAGACTGTAACAATTATCACAATACCAAGACTGGAACAATTATCACAATACCAAGACTGGAACAATGATCACAATACCAAGACTGGAACAATTATCACAATACCAAGACTGGAACAATTATCACAATACCAAGACTGGAACAATTATCACAATACCAAGACTGGAACAATTATCACAACACCAAGACTGGAACAATTATCACAAAACCAAGACTGGAACAATTAACACAACACCAATACTGGAACAATGATCTCAATACCTAGACTGGAACAATTATCACAATACCAAGACTGGAACAATTATCACAATACCAAGACTGGAACAATTATCACAACACCAAGACTGGAACAATTATCACAACACCAAGACTGGAACAATTATCACAACACCAAGACTGGAACAATTATCACAACACCAAGACTGGATCACAATACCAAGACTGGAACAATTATCACAATACCAAGACTGGAACAATTATCACAACACCAAGACTGGAACAATTATCACAATACTAAAATTGGAACAATTTTCACAATTTTAAGACTGGAACAATTATCACAATACCAAGACTGGAACAATTATCACAATACCAAGACTGGAACAATTATCACGATACTAAGATTGGAACAATTATCACAATACCAAGATTGGAACAATTATCACAATGCTAAGATTGGAACAATTATCACAATACCAAGATTGGAACAATTATCACAATACCAAGACTGGAACAATTATCACAATACCAAGACTAGCACAATTATCACAATACCAAGGCTGGAACGATGACCACAATACCGAGACTGGAACAATTATCACAATACCAAGACTGGAACAATTATCACAATACCAAGGCTGGAACGATGACCACAATACCGAGACTGGAACAATTATCACAATACCAAGATTGGAACAATTATCACAATGCTAAGATTGGAACAATTATCACAATACCAAGATTGGAACAATTATCACAATACCAAGACTGGAACAATTATCACAATACCAAGACTAGAACAATTATCACAATACCAAGACTGGAACAATTATCACAATACCAAGATTGGAACAATTATCACAACACCAAGACTGGAACAATTATCACAATACCAAGACTAGAACAATTATCACAATACCAAGACTAGAACAATTATCACAATACCAAGACTGGAACAATTATCACAATGCTAAGATTGGAACAATTATCACAATAAGATTGGAACAATTATCACAATTATACCTAAGATTGGAACAATTATCACAATACAATTGCTAAGATTGGAACAATTATCACAATACCAAGAACAATTATCACAATTGGAACAATTATCACAATACCAACTGGAACAATTATCACTGACTAGAACAATTATACCAAGACTGGAACAATACCAAAGAACAATTATCACAATACTGGAACAATTATCACAACACCAAGACACAATACCAAGACTGGAACAATTATCACAATACCAAGACTAGACTGGAACAATTATCACAATACCAAAGGCTGACTAGAACAATGACCACAATACCAAGAGACTCACAACACCAAGACTGGAACAATTATCACAATACCAAGACTGGAACAATTATCACAATACCAAGACTGGAACAATTATCACAACACCAAGACTGGAACAATTATCACAACACCAAGACTGGAACAATTATCACAATACCAAGACTGGAACAATTATCACAATACCAAAACTGGAACAATTATCACAATACCAAAACTGGAACAATTCAAAAGTAACCCACAATACAACAGCTGTAACAATTACTCACAGTACTGTGAGTAGTATAGAAAGTGGCTATGTGAATGACTATTGCACGATCATTTCAGGTGGCCCGTGGCCTGGTAGGCAAAGCTCTCGCGTCACACACTGTGTGTCCGGGTTCGATTCCCAGCAAGGGTTAAAACATTGGGTGTGTTTCCTTATACCTGTTGTCCCTCTTCACCCATCAGTAAAATAGGTACCTGGGTGTTAGTGGACTTGTGTGGGTCGCATCCTGGGTCTGTATACCTTGTACATGTACTTGTATACCTTGTACATGTACTTGTATACCTTGTACATGTACTTGTATACCTTGTACATGTACTTGTATACCTTGTACATGTATTTGTATACCTTGTACATGTACTTGTATACCTTGTACATGTACTTGTATACCTTATACATGTACTTGTATACCTTGTACATGTACTTGTATACCTTATACATGTACTTGTATACCTTGTACATGTACTTGTATACCTTGTACATGTACTTGTATACCTTATACATGTACTTGTATACCTTGTACATGTACTTGTATACCTTATACATGTACTTGTATACCTTGTACATGTACTTGTATACCTTATACATGTACTTGTATACCTTGTACATGTACTTGTATACCTTATACATGTACTTGTATACCTTGTACATGTACTTGTATACCTTATACATGTACTTGTATACCTTGTACATGTACTTGTATACCTTGTACATGTACTTGTATACCTTGTACATGTACTTGTATACCTTATACATGTACTTGTATACCTTGTACATGTACTTGTATACCTTATACATGTACTTGTATACCTTGTACATGTACTTGTATACCTTATACATGTACTTGTATACCTTGTACATGTACTTGTATACCTTGTACATGTACTTGTAGAAATAAGGATTATTATTATTATTACTATTATTATTATTATTATTATTATTATTATTATTATTATTATTATTATTATTATTATTATTATTATTATTATTATATTTTCATACTTCGCCCTAATCTCTCATCGTTAAACCCATCTCAAAATATTTAAAATTTTCTCTTCAACTCAAAAAAACATCAACTTTTATGTGAATCCCAATGAATCATCCGAGAAATAGAATTTTATTTACTTTCTTCTATCTGCCTAGTATGGGCCAGTAGGCCTGATGCAGTGCTCCTCCTTTATGTTCTCATAGGGAATATTCTTAAATTAACATTGGTGTGTGCATCAGAGTTTTAAATTAATTTATATTATTTGCTGTTTGGTAGCCGCAACATCAACACCTCCAGTAGAGACGTGTTGTGATGTCACTGGCTAGGAGAGCTGACTGTACAATAATAACAAATAACATTCACATAGGAGAGTGAAAAGGTTTTGACGTCTTTTTGACGTCTTTTCGGCCCATCTTGGACCATTCACAAGTTACATTGAAAGAAAGAGGTTTCTGTTCACGTTTGCCAGGACGGGTCCTGGCACAGGTCTTCTCCATATGGTGGCCTGACACTGGTTCCCGAATGAGTGGTACCGTTTATAGTTCTATGACAGGTGGCACGGTGAGCATTCATGTCAAGTGTGGTACCACTTACAGCCCCGTGACGGGGGCAGCCCCATGACGGGAGCAGCCCCATGACGGGGGCAGCCCCCTGACAAGTCCACAGCGAGCCATCTCTGTGTCTCACTTCGGGAGTGAGTGAGCCAGTGTACACAGACGAGGAAAACAGCAACGGGGGAAAGAGAGAGTTGGAACAAGTAGTTGTAGTGGTAGTAGTAGTAGTAGTAGTAGAAGTAGTAGTGGCAGTGGTAAGGCTGGTAGTGGTAGTAGTAGTGGTAGTGTTAGTAGTAGTGGTAGTGGTAAGGCTGGTAGTAGGAGTAGTAGTGGTAGTGGTAAGGCTAGTAGTAGTAGTGGTAAGTCTGGTAGTGGTAAGGCTGGTAGTGGGAGTAGTAGTGGTACTGGTAAGGCTAGTAGTGGTAGTAGTAGTGGTAGTGTTAGTAGTAGTGGTAGTGGTAAGGCTGGTAGTGGGAGTAGTAGTGGGAGTAGTAGTGGTAGTGGTAAGGCTGGTAGTAGTAGTGGTAAGTCTGGTAGTGGTAAGGCTGGTAGTGGGAGTAGTAGTGGTAGTGGAAAGTAGGGGGCGTAGTTTATGGCACAAGAGATAGAAAAGGGAGCGAAGGGAGGCAATAGTAGTGGTAGTAACAATAGTAGTGGTAGTAACAATAGTAGTGGTAGTAACAATAGTAGTGGTAGTAACAATAGTAGCTGAAGTGGAAGCTGGGTCAGGCTAAGGACAAGTAAAGGAGGACTGCAGGAAAGCTAAGAACCCACAAGGAGCACTGCAGGAAAGCTAAGAACCCACAAGGAGCACTGCAGGAAAGCTAAGAACCCACAAGAAGCACTGCAGAAGCTAAGAACCCACAAGGAGCACTGGAGGAAGGCTAAGAACCCACAAGGAGCACTGCAGGAAAGCTAAGAACCCACAAGGAGCACTGCAGAAGCTAAGAATCCACAAGGAGCACTGCAGGAAGGTTAAGAACCCACAAGGAGCACTGCAGGAAAGCTAAGAACCCACAAGGAGCACTGCAGAAGCTAAGAACCCACAAGAGGAGCACTGCAGGAGAGCTAAAAACCCACAAGGAACACTGCAGAAGCTAAGAACCCACTAGGAGCTCGGCAGGAAAGCTAAGAACCCACAAGGAGCACTGCAGGAAAGCTAAGAACCCACAAGGAGCACTGCAGAAGCTAAGAACCCACAAGGAGCACTGCAGAAAAGCTAAGAATCCACGAGGAGCACTGCAGGAAAGCTAAGAACCCACAAGGAGCACTGCAGGAAAGCTAAGAACCCACAAGGAGTACTGCAGGAAAGCTAAGAACCCACAAGGAGCACTGCAGGAAAGCTAAGAATCCACAAGGAGCACTGCAGAAGAACTAAGGACCCACACGGAGCACTGCAGAAGAACTAAGGACCCACAAGGAGCACTGCAGAAGAACTGAGGACCCACAAGGAGCACTGCAGAATAACTAAGGACCCACAAGGAGCACTGCAGAAGAACTAAGGACCCACAAGGAGCACTGCAGAAGAACTAAGGACCCACAAGGAGCACTGAAGAAGAACTAAGGACCCACAAGGAGCACTGCAGAAGAACTAAGGACCCACAAGGAGTGCTGCAGGAGAACTAAGGACCCACAAGGAGCACTGCAGGAAAGCTAAGGACCCACAAGGGACGAAAAACTGGAGAACAGAACACACTAGGCGACTTAAAAAAGCCCACTGTGTGGGCGAAACGTTGTCAATAAAGGATCACATTAAACTGCATATGTGCGCGATCTCTACGAACTTTGCGCGCTCTCTACGAATTGAAGCAAGATGCCCTCCATCGAGCAACTTTACCAACAGCTTAAGGAATAATTGAGGATGGCGAAGATGGAGATTCGGAGACTGACCGAGTAAAACAAGAAGATTCGTAGTAGTCCTCCTGTTTTGAGTCCTCAGGTCAAGAAAGGAAACTGGTCAGTGGCTGGACAGCAGGGAACGAAGTTGACGATCAAGAAGACGAATGGAAAGGTAGAAACGATGAAGAAGAAAGAGACTGCCGTGGAAACTGTTGTGGAAACATCTAATACATTCTCAGTGCTACCCGACGAATGTGAGTCGACTACTGGGAACATCACGACGAACGACACCAAGGAAGGTAAGAATATTGTTGTTGTTGGGGATAGCCAAGTTAGGTATATGGATAGGGCGTTCTGCTTGAAGGACAGGAGTAGGAGACAGAGAGTTTGCTTTCCTGGGGCTGGGATGGAGGATATTGTTAGCCGTCTGGATGACATCATGAGAGGTAATGGGAGCAATCCTATTATCTGTCTCAGTGTTGGAGGCAACGATGTTGGCAGACGTAGGAGTGAAGACCTGATTAGCAGGTATAGGTCAACAATAGAAATAATTAGGAGTAAGGGTGGAAACCCTGTCATATGTGGTATTTTGCTAAGGAGAGGAGTTGGAAATGAATGGTTGTCCAGGGCAATTGGTGTCAATTGCTGGCTGGACAATACTGTAAGGAAAATGCGGTAACATTCATTGACAACTGGGACCTCTTCTATGGCGGAAATGACATGTATGCCAGGGATGGGGTTCACTTATCTAGGTCTGGGGTGGGAGCACTGGCAACTGCAGTAGAGGGAGCTGTTAGGGCTTTAAACTAGGAATAGTTAGTGGTATGGGTTTTGGCAGGAAAACAGTGAAGTCCCAGTGTAGTAATATTATGAGCTCTAGGGAAACTAGTAATAAGCAGAACGAGGTAGATATTGAAAATCCAGTGACATTGGGTGATAAGGACAGTAATAGGTTTAGTAGAAAAACAGAAATGAGCAGGAAGGGTAAAGAGAAAGGAGAGTCTTTCAATGTTTATTATGCTAATAGCCGTAGTGCTAGGAATAAGATGGACGAGTTGAGATTAGTTGCTAGTGCAGGTAACATTGATGTATTTGCCTTAACTGAGACGTGGTTTAATTCAAAAAGTCGGGACATGCCTGCGGAATGTCACATTCAGGGTTTAAATTGTTCCAAGTAGATAGAAGTATCGGGAAGGGGGGTGGGGTGGCATTGTATGTCCGAGATCGCTTGAACTGTTGCATAAAAACGGGAATTAAGTCTGAAGTAACACATACAGAGTCTGTTTGGATAGAATTTTCAGAGGGGCATGAAAAACTGATTTTAGGAGTGATATACCGTCCCCCAAACTTAGATAGGGACCAAGGTAAACTACTATGGGAGGAAATTGTTAAGGCCACAAGGCACGATAATGTAGTAATTCTAGGAGACTTTGACTTTAGTCATGTTGATTGGAATTTCTTGACTGGGAATTTAGAATCATACGACTTCTTAGAAGTAGTTCAGGATTGTTTCTTGAAGCAGTTTGTGACAGAACCTACAAGGGGTAATAACATGCTTGACTTAGTTCTGGCAAACAATGAATCCCTTGTTAATAATTTAGAAATTTCAGAGGAACTGGGTGCTAGCGACCACAAATCAATTACATTTAGCATTGAATGGAAGTACAATAGTAGCGATAACTCAGTAACAGTCCCAGATTTTCGCTTAGCAGATTACGATGGGCTTAGAGAACACTTATCATCTGCTGACTGGGGTAACGAAGACAGCTGTCAATATGACAGTTTTCTGAACACCATACATGCTGCTCAAAGAACGTTTATCACATATAAAGAAATTAGATCAAATAGAAATGACCCAAAATGGATGAATAATAGGCTCAAATATCTACTAGGGCATAAGAAAGGAATTTATAGGCGTATCAAAAGAAGTGAGGGTCATCTTATGAATCAGTATATTGACATTAAGAGGGACATTAAAAAGGGGATAAGAAAAGCTAAAAGGGACTATGAAATTAAAGTTGCTAGGGATTCTAAAACTAACCCAAAGAGTTTTTTCCAGGTCTATAGAACAAAAGTTAGAGATAAGATAGGTCCCCTTAAAAATAACTATGGGCATCTTACTGACAAAGAGATTGAAATGTGCTCGATTTTAAATAATTATTTTCTCTCAGTTTTTACACAGGAAGACACTAACAATATTCCAGTAATTAATTTTTATAGTGGGCCAGAAGAAGATAAATTATGTAACATCACAGTCACTAGTGAAATGGTTGTGAAGCAGATAGACAGACTGAAGCAAAATAAGTTGCCGGGTCCTGATGAGGTTTTTTCAAGGGTGAACCATTAACTAATATTTTTAATTTATCTCTTCAAACAGGTGTAGTGTCTGATATGTGGAAGATGGCTAATGTAATTCCTATTTTTAAAACAGGGGACAAGTCGTTACCGTCAAATTACCGCCCAATAAGCCTGACCTCAATTGTAGGCAAATTACTAGAGTCAATTATTGCTCAGATTATAAGAAGCCATCTCGATAAGCATAGCTTGATTAATGATACTCAGCATGGATTCACAAGAGGCCGGTCTTGTCTAACTAATTTATTAACTTTCTTCAGTAAAGCTTTTGAGGCTGTTGACCACGATAAAGAATTTGATATTATTTACTTAGATTTTAGTAAGGCTTTTGATAGAGTTCCGCACCATAGACTGTTAAAGAAAGTGGCAGCTCATGGCATTGGGGGAAAAGTGCTCTCGTGGATCGAGTCATGGCTCACAGACAGGAAGCAGAGTGTCCATAAATGGAGTTAAATCCGAGTGGGGATCAGTAACAAGTGGCGTTCCATAGGGATCAGTCTTGGGCCCGTTGTTGTTTATAATATATATCAATGATCTTGATGAGGGAATTAGTGATATGAGCAAATTCGCCGATGACACAAAGATAGGTAGGATAATTGATTCAAACGTAGATGTTATGGAACTTCAGGAGGATTTAAACAAACTCTGTTCTTGGTCAGAAAAGTGGCAGATGCAGTTCAATGTAGATAAATGCAAGGTTCTGAAGCTTGGGAGTGCCCATAACCCTAGTACTTATAAGTTAAATGATGTAGAACTTAGCCATACAGATTGCGAAAAGGACTTGGGGGTTATGGTGAGCAGCAACCTTAAACCAAGACAGCAATGCCTAAGTGTACGTAATAAGGCAAATAGATTACTGGGATTTATATCAAGAAGTGTAAGCAACAGAAGTCCAGAGGTCATACTGCAGCTTTATACATCATTAGTAAGGCCTCACCTAGATTATGCAGCTCAATTCTGATCTCCATATTACGGAGTATTTTGCTAACGAGTGCCCTAAATTTAAGTTACAAACAACACTTGGACATCGTTCATGGAGTAATCAGTGGGATCAGGACACTACTAGTGTCCTGATCCCACTGCTTACTCCGTGCCCTGTGCCCTGCCTACAGGGCATAAGAATGGTCCCGTGTGAAGATGCGATGGATGCAAATTTTAGTTGAAATGGAATTTTTGGAACAGGATAACTATCAGAAGGCTAGTAATTTTAATTCTAGTGAAGGCGTTTTAACCTAGGGGCAGAAAACGACGTCCGGGAAACGAAGCTGCACTGAAGACCATCTTCAGTGTTCCAAAACACGGACAATAGCACCGTCCAAACTGTAGGTGATGCAGGATACAAATCACAATATCGAGTGAAAGCCAATTAGTCGTTATGTCGCTTGCATCAACTCAACACTTGGATTCTGTGCTTGATTTGTCCGTTGAACAAAGGGGGTCGCTAACGAACAGGTGCCGGCAGCAGCAGTGAAGTGTGTAGTGTAGGCTGAAGTGTGGTGACGACGTGTGAGAATGTCACTCCTCTGCGTCAACAACCATCAAGACGCTGTATACCATTCGTGGTATACAGTGTAGTGTGAGAGTGAAGATAGGATAATACGTTCGTGGTATACACTGTAGTGTGAGAGTGAAGATAGGATAGTACGTTCGTGGTATACAATGTAGTGTGAGAGTGAAGATAGGATAGTACGTTCGTGGTATACACTGTAGTGTGAGAGTGAAGATAGGATAGTACGTTCGTGGTATACACTATAGTGTGAGAGTGAAGATAGGATAGTACGTTCGTGGTATACACTATAGTGTGAGAGTGAAGGTAGGTGTGAAAATTTGTGTGGACTGCCTCCAAGTGAGTCGCCTACCCTGGCAAACTCTGTTGACACCGAGCTCTGAGGTGGGTACCTCAGCCTCAGAAGTGGCTTATAGGACAGATTTTCACAAATGATTGGTATTGCAAGAAACCTCGCCTGCATGCACGTATAAAAGACTAACTTACTTGGTGTTGCAGTATATCCTGATCTTCACTTCCCTAAGCTAGCCTTAGCCCCTTTGGACTCCCCCTCAGAAACCACGTGCAACCGGGAGCATTAATTCCTGCAATATTCAATCGTAATTAGTGTCCTGCCTGCACCTCAGAAATTCCTATATCCAAGAGGGTATGTATCCCCTAGTATAACTATGCAGACTCAGACCCTAGCTTCAGACGGCTCTAAGACACTGGTACTTACTGGGCATGCTCTCTCTGTTGCACACCGGGCCCACAGTTAAAACCCACCCACGATCTCCCAAGACACTGGCCAGAATCTACGAGAAAAAAGGTGGAGGGTTTATCTTACTGTATGGGCCTGCCAGAGGAGGTCATCTACGGTACATCGAGGTGCCTCTACCCGATTTCCCCAGGTCTCAGATGTGAAGACACGTGGGGCGCCGTCTGTTGTTCACGGCACGTCTTGTCTTGATGGTGTCTGTCGTAAGAAGAGCGAGCTGGTCCCTCTTCCAGACCCTCGTCTCTTCGTTCAAACTAGGGCTGCCAGTTCTCCCTAGCTAACTTATCCTAGTGTTTGCCTACATTTTCGGCCTATTACTACCTATGTTAAGGTCTTAGGTCTACATTATCATTATCTACAGATGCCTTAGTAAACCTAATATTAGTGTACTACCAGTAAAACTACCTACTCCTTCCCTGAAGAGTAAATCTATAAATTAAATACATGCCTACCAAGAATCCATCACTGACCAGAGAGAATGCTGTTTGTTTGGGAGGGTTTTAAGGGCCGCCCAGCTCAGCCGTCCCGTACGGCCATGCTGGATCTCCCTGTGGAACTTTAGGGACCAAATAAATTTCCACATCCTCCCGCCGGCGAAGGTAGGCGCTAAGTCTAAATCAAGTTCACCTTCTGCGAGCCCCCACAGCGGACTCCGGACACGAGTGCCGTCTGGCCACTCTCGTCGAGCAGACTCCGGTCTAACTTCAACCGTCCAGTTTCCCCTGTGTGGACCTCTGGGGGTGTAAACTTGTTGGTTCCGGTGGTCTTAGCACCCTTTCCCTTAACTTTAACATCTTTCGCATGTCTAGCCTTGACTGAGCGGCTCCGTACTTTCCCACCCAGTGGCCCACATGCCCTGGTAGCCTTTCCTCCCACTGTTACGAGGTTCCCTGGATTTAAAGGCAATCTATCTCCCTCTTTATGTACCCTGTAAAAGTGTTTTCCCAAGGTGGCCGAGTGTTCGTCACTCCCTACCTGGTTCAGCTCCCCTGGCGGTTCATCGTGTATACTGGTACTCATTATCACTACTCCCCCAGCTATCATGGGGACAGCTTCTCCTCTATCTGGCGTGGCAGGGAATTCAGGTGGAATCCTGCCGCCTATGATGTATCCTACTGGGGATCTGTATAAACCAATTCCTTCCTTAAACGTCCGTCGTGTAGACAGGAAGTCATCGATATGATTGGCTCCCACCAGGATACCTACATTTCTGACCGTGTCAGTGGTAATTCCCTGGTCTGCCAGCTTCACGTCAAGGTCTTTCAATCGCTTAGCTGCTGCAGCAAGACCTCTCGCTGTAATTGCCCTGGGTAATGTCTCTACCACCAAGGCTGTAATGTCTCTGCAATGTCCACCTAATTTGACTGTGACATCCACCACATCATAAGATTTGGGTGGGACCTGACTTATAGCCCCTCCCAACATCATACTCACTTTCTTCGTGGCCTTCAAATTTAATTTACCCACCAACTTCTTTGTTATCAAGGATACTTAGGCTCCTGGGTCAAAGAATAATCGGGTTGTTTCGGACCTGTGCCCATTCACAACCTTTGCCATGACTGTAGGTAGGGCAGCACCTCCGTGATTCTCACTCGGATTAGAGACTTCACTCCCACTAATCACGCTGGCTACCATTTCAGGCTCAGACTCACTTTCTATCTCTACCTGAGAGATATCCCTACTAGCTTGGGGTTCCCTTAAATTATTGGGACATAGTGCAGTATGGTGCTTACCTTTGCAACAGACTCGACACTCACTGAGCTGGGTGCCACAGTCTCTCGCAAAGTGTTCCCCACAACACTTGAAGCAGAGTCTCAACTCCCTTAGTCTCTGTTGCCTACTGCTCAGTGTTATATACTCCGGGCAACTCGTGCTAGCTTGTTCGCCTTCGCAGAACACACACATTCTGGCATGAGTGCCTCTGAGGTTCTGCTTAGAGGTTCTTACCTTAGACACCTCTTTACCATAGTACACTCCAACGTTAGTCGTACGAGCTTTAGACTGATCTCTCGAGATCTTTGAGCAACTTTCTGGGTTTTTATGTGGCGATGGTGGTGACTCTTCTCTCACACCTATACTCAAATGAGAAACGAGATCTCCCAACCCCTCAACAATTTGTTTTATCGTGAACCTATTCGTCCGATATTTTAAGTGTAACTCATGCACTGTCGTGCTAGCCAGTTTCCTCTGAATCACCTGGCTAAGGACCCATTCTGAATCATCCTCATCATGCAAATCTCTGAAACTGTTTGTCAGGCTCATAATCTCAATACGGAACTTCTCTAGGCTTTGACGGTCATGTCGGCAAACCTCTAGATCCAATAACCGATAAAGTATAGCTACCTTTATCTCCTCAGTGTTGCCAAACACGTTTTCTAATTGGTCTTTGGCATGTTGGTAATTAGTGTCAGTAATCTGGTAGTGCCGGACCAGGTCTAAGGCTTTACCCTTGAGCTGCGACCGCAAATACTGCAACTTGACGGCATCTGACAAATCGTTCCTGTCATCTATCTGGGCTCTAAACTGATCCCAGAAAGCAATGTACTCTGTTAAGGTTCCGTCGAACGTTGGCAAATTCAACTGGGGCAACTTGAGCAACATATTGACAGGTGTGTGGTTGTTTGGGGTACCTGCGGTGTTCAACCCCACCCTTGGAATACTAGCCTTTAATGTACTTAATTTATCTTTGTACATATTCATCTCCTGATGACAATCTACATCATCCTTAGTGAATTCGTCCATAGCCTGCTGAAGACTTCCCAGGGATTCATCATCCTCAATAGCCTGTAGCTCATATGCTGAGAATGCTTGTTCATAGGCTTCCCATTTTTCCCCCAAACTCTTCAAGCAGTCTTGCAAATCATCGCAGTCTACATTACTGCGTTGGCAAGTAGCCTTGCACCTGTTACGCGTTCTGTTCAGATGCCCTTTGTATGCTGCTACTGATCGTCTTAATTTTGTTAACACTGAACCAGACTTTCCTGAACCCCCATCTGCCATTGTCGAAGTTTAATGAGGAGTATGACACTAATTGTACTTTACTCAGTCCACCCCACAGCACGTCACGGTGTTAGGTAAGAATGAACGAGTCTTAAGGCTTCTCAACAAGCTTAACAATTCCCTTTGTTATATTGACTCTACTATGAATCAAAAATGTCCACTGTTAGCTCTCAAATCAGAATCAAAATGTGTATCGATGTGAAAGCTTAACCTAGCACTTAACTGTACCGTGCCAGCAAATAATTACAGGACTTAACCTAGTCTCAGGTATAATTCACAAATACCACATTAACATGAATCAAAGACAATGAAAATCACACAATAAAAGGGTGCAGTATACAAATTAAAATCACTTGGTTAACACAAATAAATTCAACAATTCAACTTGTGAAACAGTAAATAAATAATGTATGTAAACAGCTTGGCCTAACTGTGCCCAGCTTACTCTGTCTAGCGTGGATGGTTGGATAAGGTAAATCCTAACCTAACTAGTGTGCTATAACTTAAACCTGGCTTTATAACTCCCTGTAAATAATAACTAGGTTAAATCTGTCCTAGCTACTATAACTGTTGTAAATATTGCACAAGCCTAGCCTAACTGTGGCTACCTTGCAAATCCACTGTAAGTAATTAACACACAAGTCTCCTACTCTGGATTACTTGGAATCACTGTAAATAATTAAATTCACAAGCTTCTCTAGCCTACCTGGCCTGCCTGTAAATTACTGCAAATAACAACTTCTGTGTATAGTCAGCTTGGCCTAGCCTCTGTGTAACTTTGACCTAGGTGTGCTAACTTAACCTAACTTTTTTAAACTGGTTCCTAACTGTGACCTAGCTATGATAGCTTAACCTAACTCTGTAAAACTGGTTCCTAACTGTGGCCTAGGTATGATAGCTTAACTTAACTCTGTTAAACTGGTTCCTAACTGTGGCCTAGCTATGATAGCTTAACCTAGCTATTCCACATCACGGTTCTCGAAGGACCACTTTTGTGAAAATTTGTGTGGACTGCCTCCAAGTGAGTCGCCTACCCTGGCAAACTCTATTGACACCGAGCTCTGAGGTGGGTACCTCAGCCTCACAAGTGGCTTATAGGACAGATTTTCACAAATGATTGGTATTGCAAGAAACCTCGCCCGCATGCACGTATAAAAGACTAACTTACTTGGTGTTGCAGTATATCCTGATCTTCACTTCCCTAAGCTAGCCTTAGCCCCTTTGGACTCCCCCTCAGGAACCACATGCAACCGGGAGCATTAATTCCTGCAATATTCAATCGTAATTAGTGTCCTGCCTGCACCTCAGAAATTCCTATATCCAAGAGGGTATGTATCCCCTAGTATAACTATGCAGACTCAGACACTAGCTTCAGACGGCTCTGAGACACTGGTACTTACTGGGCATGCTCTCTCTGTTGCACACCGGGCCCACAGTTAAAACCCACCCACGATCTCCCAAGACACTGGCCAGAATCTATGAGAAAAAATGTGGAGGGTTTATCTTACTGTATGGGCCTGCCGGAGGAGGTCATCTACGGTACATCGAGGTGCCTCTACCCGATTTCCCCAGGTCTCAGATGTGAAGACACGTGGGGCGCCGTCTGTTGTTCACGGCACGTCTTGTCTTGATGGTGTCTGTCGTAAGAAGAGCGAGCTGGTCCCTCTTCCAGACCCTCGTCTCTTCGTTCAAACTAGGGCTGCCAGTTCTCCCTAGCTAACTTATCCTAGTGTTTGCCTACATTTTCGGCCTATTACTACCTATGTTAAGGTCTTAGGTCTACATTATCATTATCTACAGATGCCTTAGTAAACCTAATATTAGTGTACTACCAGTAAAACTACCTACTCCTTCCCTGAAGAGTAAATCTATAAATTAAATACATGCCTACCAAGAATCCATCGCTGACCAGAGAGAATGCTGTTTGTTTGGGAGGGTTTTAAGGGCCGCCCAGCTCAGCCGTCCCGTACGGCCATGCTGGATCTCCCTGTGGAACTTTAGGGACCAAATAAATTTCCACAGTCACATGTGTTAGCAAGTCTTGTACAT
>NW_027196477.1:0-35000 GCF_038502225.1 Cherax quadricarinatus
ACACCTGACCTTGCCCACACCTGACCTTGCCCACACTTGACCTTGCCCACACCTGACCTTGCCCACACCTGACCTTGCCCACACTTGACCTTGCCCACACCTGACCTTGCCCACACCTGACCTTGCCCACACCTGACCTTGCCCACACCTGACCTTGCCCACACCTGACCTTGCCCACACCTGACCTTGCCCACACCTGACCTTGCCCACACCTGACCTTGCCCACACCTGACCTTGCCCACACCTGACCTTGCCCACACCTGACCTTGCCCACACCTGACCTTGCCCACACCTGACCTTGCCCACACCTGACCTTGCCCACACCTGACACTAACCACACCTGACCTTGCCCACACTTGACCTTGCCCACACCTGACCTTGCCCACACCTGACCTTGCCCACACTTGACCTTGCCCACACCTGACCTTGCCCACACCTGACCTTGCCCACACTTGACCTTGCCCACACCTGACCTTGCCCACACCTGACCCCACACCTGACCTTGCCCACACCTGACCTTGCCCACACCTGACCTTGCCCACACCTGACCTTGCCCACACCTGACCTTGCCCACACCTGACCTTGCCCACACCTGACCTTGCCCACACCTGACCTTGCCCACACCTGACCTTGCCCACACCTGACCTTGCCCACACCTGACCTTGCCCACACCTGACCTTGCCCACACCTGACACTAACCACACCTGACCCTGCCCACACCTGACACTAACCACACCTGACCCTGCCCACGCCTGACACTAACCACACCTGACCCTGCCCACGCCTGACACTAACCACACCTGACCCTGCCCACGCCTGACACTAACCACACCTGACCCTGCCCACGCCTGACACTAACCACACCTGACCCTGCCCACGCCTGACACTAACCACACCTGACCCTGCCCACGCCTGACACTAACCACACCTGACCCTGCCCACGCCTGACACTAACCACACCTGACCCTGCCCACGCCTGACACTAACCACACCTGACCCTGCCCACGCCTGACACTAACCACACCTGACCCTGCCCACGCCTGACACTAACCACACCTGACCCTGCCCACGCCTGACACTAACCACACCTGACCCTGCCCACGCCTGACACTAACCACACCTGACCCTGCCCACGCCTGACACTAACCACACCTGACCCTGTCCACACTTGACCCTGCCCACAAGTAACCCTGACCACACATGACCCTGCCCACACCTGACTCTGCCCACGGCTAATCCTGCCCATGCCTGACCCTGCCCACACCTGACACTAACCACACCTGACCCTGCCCACACCTGACCCTGCCCACGCCTGACCCTGCCCACACCTGACACTAACCACACCTGACCCTGCCCACACCTGACACTAACCACGCCTAACCGTGCCCACGCCTGACCCTGCCCACACCTGACACTAACCACACCTGACCCTGCCCACACCTGACCCTGCCCACGCCTGACCCTGCCCACACCTGACACTAACCACACCTGACCATGCCCACACCTGACCCTGCCCACACCTGACCCTGCCCACATCTGACCCTGCCCACAACTGACCCTGCCCACACCTGGCCCTGCCCACACCTAACCCTGCCCACACTTAACCCTGCCCCAACTTAACCCTGCCCACACCTGACCATGCCCACACCTGACCCTGCCCACACCTGACCCTGCCCACACCTGACCCTGCCCACACCTGACCCTGCCCACACCTGACCCTGCACACATCTGACCCTGTCCACACCTCACCCTGCCCACAACTGACCCTGCCCACACCTAACCTTGCCCTCACCTGTCCCTGCCCACACCTGACACTGCCCACACCTAACCGTGACTAAGCAGACCACAGGTTCTTGTTCAGCATCCACCAGGACGACAGCCACGACGTAACGACACACACCTGAGATCAAACAAACATTCAGGTGTTTGTGAGGCTTCAAACACTTACACAAAACATCAATAAACATTAAAACAAGTCAATGATGAAATAAAAACTAAATACAGATATAAAAATAAAATTTAAAATCAAACATATGGACTGACAGGCAGAGTGACATGACTGACAGACAGAGTGACATGGAGTGACAGGCAGAGTGACATGGACTGACAGGCAGAGTGACATGGACTGACAGGCAGAGTGACATGGACTGACAGGCAGAGTGACAGGGACTGACAGGCAGAGTGACATGACTGACAGGCAGAGTGACATGACTGACAGAGTGACATGGACTGACAGGCAGAGTGACATGAACTGACAAACAGAGTGACATGGACTGACAGGCGGAGTGACATGGACTGACAGGCAGAGTGACATGGACTGACAGGCAGAGTGACATGGACTGTCAGGCAGAGTGACATGGACTGTCAGGCAGAGTGACATGGACTGACAGGCAGAGTGACATGGACTGACAGGCAGAGTGACATTGACTGACAGGAAGAGTGACATGGACTGACAGGCAGAGTGACATGACTCACAGGGAGAGTGACATTGACTGACAGGCAGAGTGACATGGACTGACAGGCAGAGTGACATGACTGACAGGGAGAGTGACATGGACTGACAGGCAGAGTGACATGGACTGTCAGTCAACAAAGTGGATAATGCTGGTTTACAGTATTTTTAACATACTGTTATTAAGAGTTGTGAAGAAGTGACTGTCGAGGGAAACTTGTGTTGGATAAAACAAGGAAGACTCAGCTATATTACTTAGGCTACTGATCATGTGTAACTGTACTTGTTTAAGTAACTATACTTACATGTAACCATTCTGTTTTAGCTTACTACTGTCTGTTACTGTACTACTGTCTCTTACTGTACTACTCTCTGTTACTGTACTACTGTCTGTTACTGTACTACTGTCTGTTACTGTACTACTGTCTGTTACTGTACTACTGTCTGTTACTGTACTACTGTCTGTTACTGTACTTTCTTGTACGTCAGTGTTCTGTTCTTGCTTCTTATTTTACTCTTCTTTCACTTTACAGTTCCATTTTTGTATGTTGATGTACTGATGCTGTTCACTGTTAACGTGGTGGTGTTCTGTGTTAACATAGTGGTGTTCTGTGTTAATGTAGTGGTGTTCTGTGTTAATGTAGTGGTGTTCTGTGTTAATGTAGTGGTGTTCTGTGTTAATGTACTGGTGTTCTATGTTAATGTAGTGGTGTTCTGTGTTAACGTAGTGGTGTTCAGTGTTAACGTAGTGGTGTTCAGTGTTAACGTAGTGGTGTTCAGTGTTAACGTAGTGGTGTTCTGTGTTAATGTAGTGGTGTTCAGTGTTAACGTAGTGGTGTTCAGTGTTAACGTAGTGGTGTTCTGTGTTAATGTAGTGGTGTTCTGTGTTAACGTAGTGGTGTTCTGTGTTAATGTAGTGGTGTTCTGTGTTAACGTAGTGGTGTTCTGTGTTAACGTAGTGGTGTTCAGTGTTAACGTAGTGGTGTTCTGTGTTAACGTAGTGGTGTTCTGTGTTAACGTAGTGGTGTTCTGTGTTAATGTAGTGGTGTTCTGTGTTAATGTACTGGTGTTCAGTGTTAACGTAGTGGTGTTCAGTGTTAATGTACTGGTGTTCAGTGTTAACGTAGTGGTGTTCTGCGTTAATGTAGTGGTGTTCTGTGTTAACGTAGTGGTGTTCTGTGTTAATGTAGTGGTGTTCACTGTTAATGTAGTGGTGTTCAGTGTTAATGTACTGGTGTTCTGTGTTAATGTACTGGTGTTCAGTGTTAACGTAGTGGTGTTCACTGTTAATGTACTGGTGTTCAGTGTTAACGTAGTGGTGTTCTGTGTTAATGTAGTGGTGTTCTGTGAAAACGTAGTGGTGTTCTGTGTTAATGTAGTGGTGTTCACTGTTAATGTAGTGGTGTTCAGTGTTAATGTACTGGTGTTCTGTGTTAATGTACTGGTGTTCAGTGTTAACGTAGTGGTGTTCACTGTTAATGTACTGGTGTTCAGTGTTAACGTAGTGGTGTTCTGCGTTAATGTAGTGGTGTTCTGTGTTAACGTAGTGGTGTTCTGTGTTAATGTACTGGTGTTCTGTGTTAATGTACTGGTGTTCAGTGTTAACGTAGTGGTGTTCACTGTTAATGTACTGGTGTTCAGTGTTAACGTAGTGGTGTTCTGCGTTAATGTAGTGGTGTTCTGTGTTAACGTAGTGGTGTTCTGTGTTAATGTAGTGGTGTTCACTGTTAATGTAGTGGTGTTCAGTGTTAATGTACTGGTGTTCTGTGTTAATGTACTGGTGTTCAGTGTTAACGTAGTGGTGTTCTGTGTTAACGTAGTGGTGTTCTGTGTTAATGTAGTGGTGTTCAGTGTTAATGTACTGGTGTTCAGTGTTAATGTACTGGTGTTCTGTGTTAATGTACTGGTGTTCAGTGTTAACGTAGTGGTGTTCTGTGTTAACGTAGTGGTGTTCACTGTTAATGTAGTGGTGTTCTGTGTTAATGTACTGGTGTTCTGTGTTAACGTAGTGGTGTTCAGTGTTAATGTAGTGGTGTTCAGTGTTAATGTACTGGTGTTCAGTGTTAATGTACTGGTGTTCAGTGTTAATGTAGTGGTGTTCAGTGTTAATGTACTGGTGTTCAGTGTTAATGTAGTGGTGTTCACTGTTAATGTAGTGGTGTTCTGTGTTAATGTACTGGTGTTCAGTGTTAATGTAGTGGTGTTCTGTGTTAATTTAGTGGTGTTCTCTGTTAATGTAGTGGTGTTCTGTGTTAATGTACTGGTGTTCAGTGTTAATGTAGTGGTGTTCAGTGTTAATGTAGTGGTATTCTGTGTTAATGTACTGGTGTTCAGTGTTAATGTAGTGGTGTTCAGTGTTAATGTAGTGGTGTTCTGTGTTAATGTACTGGTGTTCAGTGTTAATGTAGTGGTGTTCAGTGTTAATGTAGTGGTGTTCTGTGTTAATGTAGTGGTGTTCAGTGTTAATGTAGTGGTGTTCTGTGTTAAAGTAGTGGTGTTCTGTGTTAACGTAGTGGTGTTCTGTGTTAATGTACTGGTGTTCAGTGTTAATGTAGTGGTGTTCAGTGTTAATGTAGTGGTGTTCTGTGTTAATGTAGTGGTGTTCAGTGTTAATGTAGTGGTGTTCTGTGTTAAAGTAGTGGTGTTCTGTGTTAACGTAGTGGTGTTCTGTGTTAATGTAGTGGTGTTCTGTGTTAATGTAGTGGTGTTCTGTGTTAATTTACTGGTGTTCAGTGTTAATGTAGTGGTGTTCAGTGTTAATGTAGTGGTGTTCTGTGTTAATGTAGTGGTGTTCAGTGTTAATGTAGTGGTGTTCTGTGTTAAAGTAGTGGTGTTCTGTGTTAACGTAGTGGTGTTCTGTGTTAATGTAGTGGTGTTCTGTGTTAAAGAAGTGGTGTTCAGTGTTAATGTAGTGGTGTTCTATGTTAATGTAGTGGTGTTCTGTGTTAAAGTAGTGGTGTTCAGTGTTAATGTAGTGGTGTTCTGTGTTAAAGTAGTGGTGTTCAGTGTTAATGTAGTGGTGTTCAGTGTTAATGTAGTGGTGTTCTGTGTTAAAGTAGTGGTGTTCAGTGTTAATGTAGTGGTGTTCAGTGTTAATGTAGTGGTGTTCAGTGTTAATGTAGTGGTGTTCTGTGTTAAAGTAGTGGTGTTCTGTGTTAATGTAGTGGTGTTCTGTGTTAATGTACTGGTGTTCTGTGTTAAAGTAGTGGTGTTCAGTGTTAATGTAGTGGTGTTCTGTGTTAAAGTAGTGGTGTTCAGTGTTAATGTAGTGGTGTTCTGTGTTAAAGTAGTGGTGTTCAGTGTTAATGTACTGGTGTTCTGTGTTAATGTACTGGTGTTCAGTGTTAATGTACTGGTGTTCTGTGTTAATGTACTGATGTTCAGTATTAATGTACTGGTGTTCAATGTTAATGTACTGGTGTTCAGTGTTAATGTACTGGTGTTCAGTGTTAATGTACTGGTGTTCAGTATTAATGTACTGGTGTTCAGTGTTAATGTACTGGTGTTCCGTGTTAATGTACTGGTGTTCTGTGTTAATGTACTGGTGTTCAGTGTTAATGTACTGGTGTTCAGTGTTAATGTACTGGTGTTCAGTGTTAATGTACTGGTGTTCAGTGTTAATGTACTGGTGTTCAGTATTAATGTACTAGTGTTCAGTGTTAATGTACTGGTGTTCAGTGTTAATGTACTGGTGTTCAGTGTTAATGTACTGGTGTTCAGTGTTAATGTACTGGTGTTCAGTATTAATGTACTGGTGTTCAGTGTTAATGTACTGGTGTTCAGTGTTAATGTACTGGTGTTCAGTGTTAATGTACTGGTGTTCTGTGTTAATGTACTGGTGTTCCGTGTTAATGTACTGGTGTTCTGTGTTAATGTACTGGTGTTCTGTGTTAATGTACTGGTGTTCTGTGTTAATGTACTGGTGTTCAGTGTTAATGTACTGGTGTTCTGTGTTAATGTACTGGTGTTCAGTGTTAATGTACTGATGTTCAGTGTTAATGTATTGGTGTTCTGTGTTAATGTACTGGTGTTCAGTGTTAATGTACTGGTGTTCCGTGTTAATGTACTGGTGTTCTGTGTTAATGTACTGGTGTTCTGTGTTAATGTACTGGTGTTCTGTGTTAATGTACTGGTGTTCAGTGTTAATGTACTGGTGTTCAGTATTAATGTACTGGTGTTCTGTGTTAATGTACTGGTGTTCTGTGTTAATGTACTGGTGTTCAGTGTTAATGTACTGGTGTGAAGTGTTAATGTACTGGTGTTCTGTGTTAATATACTGGTGTTCAGTGTTAATGTACTTGTGTTCAGTGTTAATGTACTGGTGTTCTGTGTTAATATACTGGTGTTCAGTGTTAATGTACTGGTGTTCAGTGTTAATGTACTGGTGTTCAGTGTTAATGTACTGGTGTTCAGTGTTAATGTACTGGTGTTCAGTATTAATGTACTGGTGTTCTGTGTTAATGTACTGGTGTTCTGTGTTAATGTACTGGTGTTCAGTGTTAATGTACTGGTGTTCAGTGTTAATGTACTGGTGGTCTGTGTTAATATAATGGTGTTCAGTGTTAATGTACTTGTGTTCAGTGTTAATGTACTGGTGTTCTGTGTTAATATACTAGTGTTCAGTGTTAATGTACTGGTGTTCAGTGTTAATGTACTGGTGTTCAGTGTTAATGTACTGGTGTTCAGTGTTAATGTACTGGTGTTCCGTGTTCCATGTACGCGCGGAGCCCCAGACCGACATAATGAGACTAGTCACGAGGGAGCATTCACCAAATTCAACTTCAATAACAAAAACATAAAGTGGGACCAAGTAAACCAAGTCCTAACCGATATAAGCTGGGAAGATATACTAAGCAACACAGACCCCAACGTATGCTTAGAACAGATTAACTTGGTGGCACTCGATGTATGCACAAGGCTTATTCCTCTAAGAAAAAGGAGGAGTAGATGTAAAATAGAAAGAGACAGGTGCTCCCTTTACAGGCGACGGAAAAGAATAACAGAGCGGCTAAAAAAGGTCAATATATCTGAAATGCGTAGGGAGACACTGGTCAGAGAAATAGCAAGCATCGAACTTAAGCTAAAGGAATCTTATAGGAGTCAGGAATCGCGGGAAGAACTAAAAGCCATAAATGAAATCGACAAAAACCCAAAGTATTTCTTCTCCTGTGCCAAACCAAAGTCGAGAACAATGTCCAGTATTGGGCCCCTACTTAAACAAGATGGGTCCTACACAGATGACAGCAAGGAAATGAGTGAGCTACTCAAGTCCCAATATGACTAAGTTTTTAGCAAGCCGCTAACCAGAGAGAGTCGAAGATCAAAATGAATTTTTTATGAGAGAGCCACAGAATTTGGTTAACACAAGCCTATCTGATGTTATCCTGACGCCAAATGACTTCGAACAGACGATAAATGACATGCCCATGCACTCTGCCCCAGGGCCAGACTCATGGAACTCCGTGTTCATCAAGAACTGCAAGAAGCCCCTATCAAGAGCTTTTACCATCCTATAGAGAGGGGGCATGGACACGGGGGTCGTCCCACAGTTACTAAAAACAAGAGACATAGCCCTACTCCACAAAGGGGGCAGTAAAGCAATATCAAAGAACTACAGACCGATAGCACTAACATCCCATATCATAAAAATCTTTGAAAGGGTCCTAAGAAGCAAGATCACCACCCATCTAGAAACCCATCAGTTACACAACCCAGGGCAACATGGGTTTAGAACAGGTCGCTCCTGTTCTAACGATGAGAAATTTCAATTACTCAGATATGGTAAACACGAGGAAATTAAATCTTCATCAGAGTACAAAACAAATTCTGGCCACAAAATAGAGCGAAACACCAACGTCAAAGACCTGGGAGTGATCATGTCGGAGGATCTCACCTTCAAGGACCATAACATTGTATCAATCGCATCTGCTAGAAAAATGACAGGATGGATAATGAGAACCTTCAAAACTAGGGATGCCAAGCCCATGATGACACTCTTCAGGTCACTTGTTTTATCTAGGCTGGAATATTGCTGCACACTAACAGCACCTTTCAAGGCAGGTGGAATTGCTGACCTAGAAAATGTACAGAGAACCTTCACGGCGCGCATAACGGAGATAAAACACCTCAATTACTGTGAACGCTTGAGATTCCTGAACCTGTATTCCCTGGAACGCAGGCGGGAGAGATACATGATTATATACACCTGGAAAGTCCTAGAGGGACTAGTACCGAACTTGCACACGAAAATCACTCACTACGAAAGCAAAAGACTTGGCAGACGATGCAACATCCCCCCAATGAAAAGCAGGGGTGTCACTAGCACGTTAAGAGACCATACAATAAGTGTCAGGGGCCCGAGACTGTTCAACTGCTTCCCAGCATACATGAGGGGGATTACCAACAGACCCCTGGCAGTCTTCAAGCTGGCACTGGACAAGCACCTAAAGTCGGTTCCTGACCAGCCGGGCCGTGGCTCGTACGTTGGTTTGCGTGCAGCCAGCAGCAACAGCCTGGTTGATCAGGCTCTGATCCACCAGGAGGCCTGGTCACAGACCGGGCCGCGGGGGCGTTGACCCCCGGAACTCTCTCCAGGTAAACTCCAGGTAAGGTACTGGTGATCAGTGTTAATGTACTGGTGTTCTGTATTAATGTACTGGTGTTGTACTTCCCTACAACATCTTCCACAACAATGTCTCCCACAATGGCATCCATTTTTCCCAATACAGTATTATACAAATAACAAATAAACTACACACATACACAGAAACAAAATTCTCCTTGTTGATAAAGTCGACCATTATTGCAGAGTCGATTTATTTCTTTTTTTATTCACTTACATATTGCTCTGCTGTACATTTGCAACTCTGATATTGAGCGTAATGTCTTTTGTAACAATTCGTTTCTTTTGTTTATTCAAGGTTTGCGAGTTCGTCATTAATATTATTTGATCTTTTCCATCACTCTGTCGGTCACAATTTTGACATTCATTGCTTGGTATAATCAACAGGCAATACACAAACACTAATATTTTATTTTACTTAAACAATATTTTACAGTTCTATGGAACACTTTGTCCAGCAGTTGTTAACTGTACCAGAAACAAAGGCTGGGACAAAACTTTGTCCAGCAGTTGTTAACTGTACCAGAAACAAAGGCTGGGACAAAACTTTGCCCAGCAGTTGTTAACTGTACCAGAAACAAAGGCTGGGACAAAACTTTGTCCAGCAGTTGTTAACTGTACCAGAAACAAAGGCTGGGACAAAACTTTGTCCAGCAGTTGTTAACTGTACCAGAAACAAAGGCTGGGACAAAACTTTGTCCAGCAGTTGTTAACTGTACCAGAAACAAAGGCTGGGACAAAACTTTGTCCAGCAGTTGTTAACTGTACCAGAAACAAAGGCTGGGACAAAACTTTGTCCAGCAGTTGTTAACTGTACCAGAAACAAAGGCTGGGACAAAACTTTGTCCAGCAGTTGTTAACTGTACCAGAAACAAAGGCTGGGACAAAACTTTGTCCAGCAGTTGTTAACTGTACCAGAAACAAAGGCTGGGACAAAACTTTGTCCAGCAGTTGTTAACTGTACCAGAAACAAAGGCTGGGACAAAAGCAAGACTTCCATAGTGGGATGTGAATCTAGAGATGTTTCAGTACTTACGACTGTTTTAAATGGGTTTAATAGCTACGGCAGTTTTAAATGGGTTCAGTAGCTACGACCGTTTTAAATGGGTTCAGTAGCTACGACCGTTTTAAATGGGTTTAATAGCTACGACAGCTTTATATACGTTCAGTACCTACGGCAGTTTTATATAGGTTCAGTAGCTACGGCAGTTTTATGTAGGTTCAGCAGCTACGGCAGTTTTATATAGGTTCAATAGCTACGACATATTAAACTGGTTCAGTAGCTACGACAGTTTTAAATGGGTTCAGTAAATACAGCAGTTTTAAATGCTTTCAGTAACAACGACAGGTTTAAATGGGTTGAATAGCTACGGCAGTTTTATATAGGTTCAGTAGCTACGACAGTTTTAAATTTGTTCAGTAGTTACGGCAGTTTTAAAGATGACTTTCCCACAGAGATGAAGTAACTATGAGCACAATAATTAGTCAGTTTTAAAGCAGGACTTATTTTAGCAAAACTTTTGAAAGTTATGAACCAAAACGCTCGTTTCCATTTCCCAATTTATGGATCTAGTAAAGCAGAAATTGTAAGATGCACTTATTGAGACATGTTGGAAAATGTTCCATTCTGAAAGAGAAATAAGGAAATTGCAGATAATTAATGAATGATCATTAATTATTTACAATTTCATAAGTCTATCAACCCGTATAGGAAATTTAAGATAATTAAATTGAGTCCAACGCTGAAATAATCACATAAAAACTATATTACAAAATCCTCAGAACTCACACGAGTATCAAGGTATTTAACACACTAGCACACTACCCATAGTCCACACAGTTTATGTTTACCTAGAGTTTACCTGGAGAGAGTTCCGGGGGTCAACGCCCCCGCGGCCCGGTTTCTGACCAGGCTTCCTGGTGGATCAGAGCCCGATCAACCAGGCTGTTACTGCTGGCTGCACGCAATCCAACGTACGAGCCACAGCCTGGCTGGTCAGGTACCGACTTTAGGTGCTTGTCCAGTGCCAGCTTGAAGACTGCCAGAGGTCTATTGGTAATCCCCCTTATGTATGCTGGGAGGCAGTTGAACAGTCTCGGGCCCCTGACACTTATTGTATTGTCTCTTAACGTGCTAGTGACACCCCTGCTTTTCATTGGGGGGATGTTGCATCGTCTGCCAAGTCTTTTGCTTTCGTTGTGAGTGATTTTCGTGTGCAAGTTCGGTACTAGTCCGTCTAGGATTTTCCAGGTGTATATAATCATGTATCTCTCCCGCCTGCGTTCCAGGGAATACAGGTTTAGGAACCTCAAGCGCTCCCAATAATTGAGGTGTTTTATCTCCGTTATGCGCGCCGTGAAAGTTCTCTGTACATTTTCTAGGTCAGCAATTTCACCTGCCTTGAAAAGTGCTGTTAGTGTGCAGCAATATTCCAGCCTAGATAGAACAAGCGACCTGAAGAGTGTCATCATGGGCTTGGCCTCCCTAGTTTTGAAGGTTCTCATTATCCATCCTGTCATTTTTCTAGCAGCTGCAATTGATATAATGTTATGTGTGTGTAGATACCATCCAGTGAAACACACACCACAGTTCACACAGTTCATGTGTGTGTAGATACCTTCACTTATGACCAGAGTTTAGGTAAGGTGGGTAAGGAAGAAGGATGGGGAAGGATAGAAATATTGGAAAAGGGTGGGAGGGGGGAGTGAGGTAGGATATAAAAGGTAAGTGACACAACCACTTTGGTGCAATTTAAAAAGTGTATGTGTGTAATAATAGAAAATTCTTGAAGGGGTATAATACTAACCCATCAGAGTCACATAGATATAACAATATAGGTACATGACTCTGAATTATTATTAGTAGATATACAAGTTGCAATTGCTTTTTTTGCGATTGCATAACGAATATTTAAACGACAAGACAAGGCGGTAATTGTCTGGACAATTCATGAAGAATTACTTGACACATTAGCTTCTTTCAAGGTGGAGTCCCGCCATAGTAAATGTAGCGTAGTTATAACAGTAGATGTAGAAGTAGAAATGTTATACAAGATACATGTCTCCATAATTAGGGGCGATAATTTTCTTAGTAGACATAGATGTGTTTTGGTGTTAGCCAATCATCTTTATCTGCAGGAAGGTTGTTCAAGATCATTGGTCGATGGAAATCGTCTTTATGGATGAAGCGACGCAGCCTCTGTGGGAGAGTCATTCTCTGGGTCCAGTAGTATTTTCAACTTGGAGAGGATGTTCTCTGTCTGGTATTTAGAGTTTTTGCATTGTATAGAGTTGTCTCTTTTTCAGTGTATCAAGGCGTACATTAAGGCAGTAATATCCTGTTGTATATGTAAATCTGTCATTTTGACTCTGTCTCTCTTCCTGGTACCCGTAATAAAGCGGAGAGCTCTATCCTGGACCCGTTGCAACCGTATCATGTTGGTCTTTGTTGTTAACGACATTGGGACACATGGGTATTCGAGTATAGGTCTTATTATCATTTTATACAGATGTTTTTTGAGATGTGGAGGGGCTTGATTGAATCTAAAGAGACTACTAAGACCGGCTTTGGCTACGTTGATCTTTTTATTGACGTCAGATGTTGAGTGGAGCAGCCTGTCTATTGCATATACCAAGATATTGTTAGGATTTCTAATGGCTACAGGTGTACCTCTGATGGAGATACCCCCTTTATCTTCGATGGTTGATTCAAAACTTCCTATCTTGCTAACCAGGACTTTGTCAGGGTTAGTCGTAATTCTCCATTTCTTTTCCGAATTAGATGTTCGACGAAGTTCAATATTCATTCTTTCTATGACTCTTTCATATTTGTATTTTCCTGTTACGGTAGTTGATGAGACGATATGGATAACATCATCTGCAAACTGCGTTTTAATTGTATCATTAAACTCTGGTTGAGGAAGATCATTCACATAAATATTGAATAGAACTGGACTAAGATAAGAACCTTGTGGGACACCAGCTGTCGGTATAAAAGGCTCTGTTGACCTGCCATGAAAGGTAGGAATGATTTTTCTTTGAGTTAAGAAGTTATATATAAACCTGGGAAAGGTCCAGTTATGGTCTGGTAGGTCAATAAGTTTGTATATAAGGCCATCATGCCATAAGCTATCAAAAGCTTTATGAACATCTCTGGTGGCAATTAGGGCAAGATTGCCCTGATGTTTCAGACTCGCTACAGTATCAAAAATAATATTTATTGCATGATTGGTACCTCTATGTGTTCTAAAGCCAAATTGTTTTTCAGTAAAAAGGTGATTAAACTCAAAATAGTAGTTCAGTCTGTTGGAAATGATCTTCTCAAGAACTTTTCCAGTGACTTCAAGTGAAGATATAGGTCTATAAAGGGAAAATTCCTAGGAATCCACCTTGATAATAGACTCAAATTTCAAACACATATACAACAAATTTCCAAAAAAAATTCCAAGACCGTAGGCATACTATCGAAGATACGGTACTATGTTCCACAGTCAACCCTCCTGGCCCTATATCACTCACTTATTTACCCCTATCTCACCTATGGAATTTGTGCATGGGGCTCAACAACAATAAACCATCTCAGACCACTAATCACCCAACAAAAGGCTGCAGTCAGAATGATAACAAATTCCCACTACAGGCAGCACACTCCACCAATATTCAAAACTCTAAACCTAGTCACAATACAAAACATCCATACTTATTACTGCACCTACTACATACATAGAACACTTAACTCTGACATAAACCCTCCCCTCAAACATCTCCTTGCCAACCTCAACAGAACACATGACCATAACACAAGGCACAGATCACTCTTTGATGTTCCTCGTGTCCATCTCACACTATGCAAAAACTCAATGCACATAAAAGGCCCTAAAATCTGGAATTCATCACCTGTGAATATAAAAGAAACACTGTCTGTTTATAAATTCAAGTCTCTTCTCAAAAATCACTTACTCACCCACGACTAAATAAAAAATGAATAATTGTATCTCATAAATTGTATCTCATATATATCTCATTATTGTATCTCATAAATGTCAACCTGTGACCCAATCAAACTTTGTTACTATTTAACTTCATTATCTAACATAATACTCCATTCTTCTGATTACACAACAACACAGTAATGACCATATAACCTGTCTTTGTAATACTCATTTGTACTAAATTGTTATCTGTTTTACAATAATTTTTGTACCACTGAATATATCATTGCTTAGTTAATCTTAAGTTAATTTTAAGCCTGCCCATAATGCTCTACATACAAGGGGCTTGGGCATGCTGCACTTTAAAAATTGTATTCCTTGTACTTCTCTGTATCATGTTCAAATAAATAAATAAATAAATAAATAAATAAATAAATAAATAAATAAATAATTAAATAGTGGAGTGTGTGTTCAGCATAGCTGTGTATTTTGTTTTTGTGGAGTCATTGCCAGAGAATTATTAGGGTGGACTTGAATTCTGGGAAATACAGTACTAACTGCTCTCTGAAGGATGGGGGAGGGGGGTTGTGAGTCCAGAGGTGGGAAGTGCAGTACATGTGTTCTGAAGGATGGGTGAGGATATTGTGACTGGAGGTGAGAAGTATTGTTCTTCCACTCTGAAGAAGATTGGGTGGGGATATTTTGGTAGTGGAGGTGTATCTTCTTGCATCTTGTAACTCTCCTGTAACTCGAGGTACTTGTGAATATGTTGCTCCATCAGGGTTATGGCATTTAAATTATGCACAGTGTAACTGACTCCCATGTATACCTCTGCTGTTAACTCTAAAGGAGGGGTGAAGATGTTGCAGTCAACAAGGTGATTGTCAGGTCAGCACACTTTTGAAGTTTACCTAGAGAGAGTTCCGGGGGTTAACGCCCCCGCGGCACGGTCTGTGACCAGGCTTCCTGGTGGATCAGAGCCTGATCAACCAGGCTGTTACTGCTGGCTGCACACAATCCAACGTACGAGCCACAACCCGGCTGGTCAGTTACCGACTTTAGGTGCTTGTTCAGTGCCTGCTTGAAGACAGCCAGGGGTCTATTGGTAATCCCCCTTATGTATGCTGTGAGGCAGTTGAACAGTCTCGGGCCCCTGACACTTATTGTATTGTCTCTTAACATGCTAGTGACACCCTTGCTTTTCATTAGGGGGATGTTGCATCGTCTGCCAAGTCTTTTGCTTTCGTTGTGAGTGATTTTCTTGTGCAAGTTCGGTACTAGTCCCTCTAGGATTTTCCAGGTGTATATAATCATGTATCTCTCCTGCCTGCGTTCCAGGGAGTACAGGTTCAGGAACTTCAAGCGCTCCCAGTAATTGAGGTGTTTTATCTCCGTTATGCACGCCGTGAAGGTTCTCTGTACATTTTCTAGGTCAGCAATTTCACCTGCCTTGAAAGGTGCTGTTAGTATGAAGCAATATTCCAGCCTAGATAGAACAAGCGACCTGAAGTAGTGTCATCATGGGCTCGGCATCCCTAGTTTTGAAGGTTCTCATTATCCATCATGTCATTTTTCTAGCAGATGCGATTGATACGATGTTATGGCCCTTGAAGGTGAGATCCTCCGACATGATCACTCCCAGGTCTTTGACGTTGGTGTTTCACTATTTTGTGGAAGGAATTTGTTTTGTACTCTGAAGAAGTTTTAATTTCCTCATGTTTACCATATCGGAGTAATTGAAATTTCTCATCATTGAACTTCATATTGTTTTCTGCAGCCCCCTGAAAGATTTGGTTGATGTCCGCCTGGAGCCTTGCAGTGTCTGCAATGGAAGACGCTGTCATGCAGATTCGGGTGTCATCTGCAAAGGAAGACACGGTGCTGTGGCTGACATCCTTGTCTATGTCGGATATGAGGATGAGGAACAAGATGGGAGCGAGTACTGTGCCTTGTGGAACAGAGCTTTTCACCGTAGCCGCCTCAGACTTTACTCCGTTGACTACTACTGTTTGTGTTCTATTTGTGAGGAAATTATAGATCCATCTACCAACTTTTCCTGTTATTCCTTTAGCACACATTTTGTGTGCTATTACGCCATGGTCACACGTGTCGAAGGCTTTTGAAAAGTCTGTATATATTACATCTGCATTCTTTTTGTCTTCTAGTGCATCTAGGACCTTGTTGTAGTGATGCAGTAGCTTGCTGAAGGATGGATGGTTAGTAGTTGTATTGCTTGAGTGGATACTTTATGGTGCACTACCCACAGCTCATCCTGTGAGCATCAGTGCAACAAACACCATTACAGAGGTAACAGTGGGTCTTTTTCAGATCCCACTGACCATTGTTACATCGCTAGAAAGAAATATTAGTCTTTATATTTTACAATTACTGCATCTAGTTCTTGTACACAGTATAGTAAGGAATACAATCTCAAAAGATTTTGTCTTATTACCACAAAAACATTGGTCATAACTGAGTTGCAGTTTCTGTAAAGACAGTTTGTTCATCTAGTTGATGCAAAATGTGGATACAACCTGAAGATTTCAGATATCTTATCATTAACAATGAAGTGTTTTGCCGTATCTTGTAAGGTGTGCATGGAGGTGTCTCTGAAATATTGGATGTTTGTTCACTCTAAGATAAAATGCTTCATTGTATGGCCCTGTCTCTGTCCACACACTTTGCATTTTGTCACTGACATCTCCATACAAACCATACTGCCACAGATACTAATAGCCAAGCCAGTGTCTAGTAGTAACAGCATCTTACAATTACTAGTCTTGTTACTTTCTCCCTAGTTATGTTTAACTTGACACATATCATTATGGTGTATAATGGATCTGTTAATTCTTATCAGTACTGCTCTACTTCCAGCCCTTTTGCTAGTTCCTTTCTGACAGTATTTTTTGTAAACTGTTTGACAAAAAATTTTACTCAACATTTTTGTTATTTAATGCTTGTTGAGCTAATACATCAACTTTGTCATGCTCCTGGAGGCCTATGGGATGTTGTGGTTGTGGAGGTGTTAAGTACAGTGCCTGTGCACTGAAGGATGTTTGGTAATGTGTTTGAGAGGGTCATTTTAATTGTGATGTTGGTGAAAATCTAGTACAACAGCTATCAAGTGAATGATGGTGAATGTGTTATCTTTATTGGGTCACTTTACCTTGATGGAAGACAGATGGTTAAGTTAAAAAAAACAGAAAGCTCAGTTTTACATTAGTAGGTCATGATGGGCTGGATTTAAAGGCGAGTTTGGTCAGTGATATTTGGTCACTCTTGATTTTTTTTCAACACACTGGCCATATCCCACCGAGTTAGGGTGACCTAAAAAGAAAATAATAAGTTTTTCTTTTTAAATTTAGTAGTACGTTATACAGGAGGAGGAGTTAGTAGCCCCTGGCTTCTGGCATTTTAGTCACTTCTTGCAACACGCATGACACTATTGTTTCACTTTCATAAAGTTTGATCATAATGATAATAAAAAATTTCAAACTTGAACCTAACAGAGATGATGGATATTATTGATTCTTCATTACTCCAGGAAAATGTGTTGGTTTTCCATATATAATGGAAAAGTTTTCTATGTCGAGCACTTCCCCTTTAGAGTGAGCCTTGGTGTTTCTCAAAGATTCTTAACTCAAGGAATACTCTTCCTTCCTACTCTCTGGATCAAACCTTATTACCTCTTATTCCTTGAGCTCTGTTTGACCCCTGTATATTTAACCATAACTATAATAATGATATTTTACATGAATGGTAAACAATACTAACAACTTGAAAATTAAACATGTGCAACATCTGGGTATCTTTATTGATAAAGATATCCAGATGTTGCACATGTCTAATTGTCATCAATAATGATATTACAAGATGACTTATTAAACTGTAATGACACAATTGCAAATAGACCACGAAACTGATGGTGTATATAAATACACCTAGTTAGATGAACCTCATTGTAGCCAGCTGGCCGAGTGGTTTACACACTGGCCTGGAGTTTTACAACTCACTTGCCATGGGTTCAAATCCCACCTCTTCCATGGTTTACTTAATGTTACAAAATATTTTATTTTTCTTCAGGCTGTCCTGCAACCTGGTTGCCTGGAACATGTAATACATATTGACTTGCCAGATTTTAACTCTCGATGTGAGATATGGAAGGGTCTGCTGGAAGATGTACCACTACAGGGCCAAGTGGATGTGGAGAAGCTGAGTGAAGCAACACTTGGATATTCAGGAGCTGAGGTAATTAATACAATATTTTTGTTCTTATTAATTTTCACTGAACATTCCCAGAGGTAAATTCTGTTATGGAATGACCAGTCTCCCGTTCTTATTTTATATTGGTTCTTAACAATCAGTTCCTAGTTACTGAATACCCACCACTACTACTTGTACTGCTACTGCCACCACTGCTCCCACGACCACCACATAATACTATTCCCTCTTGTTATACTATTCCCGGCCCTGCCCCCTGTCATATATATTCTGGCTCCCTTCCCTTCGCACTTCTGTGTGACTAGTTAATGGTGCAAATTGAACCAAAACATTAACATAAGTTTCATTCTTCTATGTGCATATTATTTGTGTATTGTATTGTTCCAGTTATGGTATTGTGTGTTTTTATTTTTTGTAACCAAACTTAAGAGTCTTTCTTCTTTCAACACACCAGCCATATCCCACCGAGGTGGGGTGACCCAAAAGAAAAAAGAAAAGTTTCTCCTTTTACATTCTGTAATTTTTTTTTCAACAAACTGGCTGTATCCCACTGAGACAGGGTGGCCCAAAAAGAAAATCAAAAGTTTATCTTTTTAAATTTAGTAATATATACAGGAGGAAAGGTTACTAGTCCCTTGCTCCTTGCATCCTAGTCACCTCTTACGACATGCATGGTTATGGAGGAAGAATTCTGTTCCACTTTCCAATGGAGATAAGAGGAAATAAACAAGAACAAGAACTAGTAAGAAAATAGAAGAGACCCACAGGGGTACATGTATGTGTGGTTTGTACATGCCTGGGCAGTTGCTGTCTACCAACCTACAGTCATTGCCTGGGTATACATAGCATGCTTGTATGTATTTAAAACAAATGAAATAATTCACAAGTTCATACAAGGATCTGCTCTCAGTATTAAGCTTCCATGTTGCAGTAACCCATAAATTGGCGACAGTTGCTTAGAATTTGTTTGGGACCAGGAGGGACCCAAATATATTCTAATGAACTAGGATGGACCCAAATGTATTCTAGTAGACCAGGATGGATTTAATCCTATAATATTTACATTAGTTATGAATTTTTAAACCATGTTATTGTGACTTCTACTTTGAATAACCCACAAGTTATTGCATCTTTTTGTATAATCAATAAAAGAGAGAATTTTCCTTCTTAGAATAATGAACATTTACGTATGTTTCAGATAACAGCCATATATCAAGAAGCGGCGCACAATGTTATCTCACAACTTTATGATGGCGACAGTGATGCAACTCTAAGATAGTGTCACCATCTCTGAGCAGCTACTATTTAGAGTTATTCAAACTACTCCATCAAGAACTCCATTATCACTCCTGGAGTCAATCAGACTTTTTACTGACCAAAGACATTAAAATCCAATGGTTTCCAAAATGAGTATTCCACCGTATTCCACCGAGGCAGGGTGGCCCAAAAAGAAAAACAAAAGTTTCTCTTTTTAACTTTAGTAATGTATACAGGAGAAGGGGTTACTAGCCCTTTGCTCCCGGCATTTTAGTTGTCTCTTATGACACACACGGCTTATGGAGGAAGAATTCTATTCCACTTCCCCATGAAGATAAGAAGAAATAAACAAGAATAAGAACTAGTAAGAAAATAGAAGAAAACCCAGAGGGGTTTATATACATATGTAAGTACATGCATGTGTAGTGTAACCTAAGTGTAAGTTGAAGTAGTAAGACGTACCTGAAATCTTTCATATTTGTAAGACAGAAAAAGGACACTAGCAATCCTACCATCATGTAAAACAATTACAGGCGTTTGTTTTACATTCACTTTGCAGGATGGTAGTACCTCCCTGGGTGGTTGTTATCGACCAACCTACTACCACAGGATGGTAGTACCTCCCTGGGTGGTTGTTATCGACCAACCTACTACCACAGGATGGTAGTACCTCCCTGGGTGGTTGTTATCGACCAACCTACTACCACAGGATGGTAGTACCTCCCTGGGTGGTTGTTATCGACCAACCTACTACCACAGGATGGTAGTACCTCCCTGGGTGGTTGTTATCGACCAACCTACTACCACAGGATGGTAGTACCTCCCTGGGTGGTTGTTATCGACCAACCTACTACCACAGGATGGTAGTACCTCCCTGGGTGGTTGTTATCGACCAACCTACTACCACAGGATGGTAGTACCTCCCTGGGTGGTTGTTATCGACCAACCTACTACCACAGGATGGTAGTACCTCCCTGGGTGGTTGTTATCGACCAACCTACTACCACAGGATGGTAGTACCTCCCTGGGTGGTTGTTATCGACCAACCTACTACCACAGGATGGTAGTACCTCCCTGGGTGGTTGTTATCGACCAACCTACTACCACAGGATGGTAGTACCTCCCTGGGTGGTTGTTATCGACCAACCTACTACCACAGGATGGTAGTACCTCCCTGGGTGGTTGTTATCGACCAACCTACTACCACAGGATGGTAGTACCTCCCTGGGTGGTTGTTATCGACCAACCTACTACCACAGGATGGTAGTACCTCCCTGGGTGGTTGTTATCGACCAACCTACTACCACAGGATGGTAGTACCTCCCTGGGTGGTTGTTATCGACCAACCTACTACCACAGGATGGTAGTACCTCCCTGGGTGGTTGTTATCGACCAACCTACTACCACAGGATGGTAGTACCTCCCTGGGTGGTTGTTATCGACCAACCTACTACCACAGGATGGTAGTACCTCCCTGGGTGGTTGTTATCGACCAACCTACTACCACAGGATGGTAGTACCTCCCTGGGTGGTTGTTATCGACCAACCTACTACCACAGGATGGTAGTACCTCCCTGGGTGGTTGTTATCGACCAACCTACTACCACAGGATGGTAGTACCTCCCTGGGTGGTTGTTATCGACCAACCTACTACCACAGGATGGTAGTACCTCCCTGGGTGGTTGTTATCGACCAACCTACTACCACAGGATGGTAGTACCTCCCTGGGTGGTTGTTATCGACCAACCTACTACCACAGGATGGTAGTACCTCCCTGGGTGGTTGTTATCGACCAACCTACTACCACAGGATGGTAGTACCTCCCTGGGTGGTTGTTATCGACCAACCTACTACCACAGGATGGTAGTACCTCCCTGGGTGGTTGTTATCGACCAACCTACTACCACAGGATGGTAGTACCTCCCTGGGTGGTTGTTATCGACCAACCTACTACCACAGGATGGTAGTACCTCCCTGGGTGGTTGCTGTCTACCAACCTACTACCACAGGATGGTAGTACCTCCCTGGGTGGTTGTTATCGACCAACCTACTACCACAGGATGGTAGTACCTCCCTGGGTGGTTGTTATCGACCAACCTACTACCACAGGATGGTAGTACCTCCCTGGGTGGTTGTCTACCAGCCTACTACCACAGGATGGTAGTACCTCCCTGAGTGGTTGTCTACCAACCTACTACCACAGGATGGTAGTACCTCCCTGGGTGGTTGTTGTCTAGCATCCTACTACCACAGAATGGTAGTACCTCCCTGGGTGGTTGTTATCCACCAGCCTACTGCCACAGAATGGTAGTACCTCCCTGGGTGGTTGCCTACCAACCTACTACCACAGGATGGTAGTACCTCCCTGGGTGGTTGTTATCGACCAACCTACTACCACAGGATGGTAGTACCTCCCTGGGTGGTTGTTATCGACCAACCTACTACCACAGGATGGTAGTACCTCCCTGGGTGGTTGTTATCGACCAACCTACTACCACAGGATGGTAGTACCTCCCTGGGTGGTTGTTATCGACCAACCTACTACCACAGGATGGTAGTACCTCCCTGGGTGGTTGTTATCGACCAACCTACTACCACAGGATGGTAGTACCTCCCTGGGTGGTTGTTATCGACCAACCTACTACCACAGGATGGTAGTACCTCCCTGGGTGGTTGTTATCGACCAACCTACTACCACAGGATGGTAGTACCTCCCTGGGTGGTTGTTATCGACCAACCTACTACCACAGGATGGTAGTACCTCCCTGGGTGGTTGTTATCGACCAACCTACTACCACAGGATGGTAGTACCTCCCTGGGTGGTTGTTATCGACCAACCTACTACCACAGGATGGTAGTACCTCCCTGGGTGGTTGTTATCGACCAACCTACTACCACAGGATGGTAGTACCTCCCTGGGTGGTTGTTATCGACCAACCTACTACCACAGGACGGTAGTACCTCCCTGGGTGGTTGTTATCGACCAACCTACTACCACAGGACGGTAGTACCTCCCTGGGTGGTTGTTATCGACCAACCTACTACCACAGGACGGTAGTACCTCCCTGGGTGGTTGTTATCGACCAACCTACTACCACAGGATGGTAGTACCTCCCTGGGTGGTTGTTATCGACCAACCTACTACCACAGGATGGTAGTACCTCCCTGGGTGGTTGTTATCGACCAACCTACTACCACAGGATGGTAGTACCTCCCTGGGTGGTTGTTATCGACCAACCTACTACCACAGGATGGTAGTACCTCCCTGGGTGGTTGTTATCGACCAACCTACTACCACAGGATGGTAGTACCTCCCTGGGTGGTTGTTATCGACCAACCTACTACCACAGGATGGTAGTACCTCCCTGGGTGATTGTTATCGACCAACCTACTACCACAGGACGGTAGTACCTCCCTGGGTGGTTGTTATCGACCAACCTACTACCACAGGACGGTAGTACCTCCCTGGGTGGTTGTTATCGACCAACCTACTACCACAGGATGGTAGTACCTCCCTGGGTGGTTGTTATCGACCAACCTACTACCACAGGATGGTAGTACCTCCCTGGGTGGTTGTTATCGACCAACCTACTACCACAGGATGGTAGTACCTCCCTGGGTGGTTGTTATCGGCCAACCTACTACCACAGGATGGTAGTACCTCCCTGGGTGGTTGTTATCGACCAACCTACTACCACAGGATGGTAGTACCTCCCTGGGTGGTTGTTATCGACCAACCTACTACCACAGGATGGTAGTACCTCCCTGGGTGGTTGTTATCGACCAACCTACTACCACAGGACGGTAGTACCTCCCTGGGTGGTTGTTATCGACCAACCTACTACCACAGGACGGTAGTACCTCCCTGGGTGGTTGTTATCGACCAACCTACTACCACAGGACGGTAGTACCTCCCTGGGTGGTTGTTATCGACCAACCTACTACCACAGGACGGTAGTACCTCCCTGGGTGGTTGTTATCGACCAACCTACTACCACAGGATGGTAGTACCACCCTGGGTGGTTGTTATCGACCAACCTACTACCACAGGATGGTAGTACCTCCCTGGGTGGTTGTTATCGACCAACCTACTACCACAGGATGGTAGTACCTCCCTGGGTGGTTGTTATCGACCAACCTACTACCACAGGATGGTAGTACCTCCCTGGGTGGTTGTTATCGACCAACCTACTACCACAGGATGGTAGTACCTCCCTGGGTGGTTGTTATCGACCAACCTACTACCACAGGATGGTAGTACCTCCCTGGGTGGTTGTTATCGACCAACCTACTACCACAGGATGGTAGTACCTCCCTGGGTGGTTGTTATCGACCAACCTACTACCACAGGACGGTAGTACCTCCCTGGGTGGTTGTTATCGACCAACCTACTACCACAGGACGGTAGTACCTCCCTGGGTGGTTGTTATCGACCAACCTACTACCACAGGACGGTAGTACCTCCCTGGGTGGTTGTTATCGACCAACCTACTACCACAGGACGGTAGTACCTCCCTGGGTGGTTGTTATCGACCAACCTACTACCACAGGACGGTAGTACCTCCCTGGGTGGTTGTTATCGACCAACCTACTACCACAGGATGGTAGTACCTCCCTGGGTGGTTGTTATCGACCAACCTACTACCACAGGATGGTAGTACCTCCCTGGGTGGTTGTTATCGACCAACCTACTACCACAGGATGGTAGTACCTCCCTGGGTGGTTGTTATCGACCAACCTACTACCACAGGATGGTAGTACCTCCCTGGGTGGTTGTTATCGACCAACCTACTACCACAGGATGGTAGTACCTCCCTGGGTGGTTGTTATCGACCAATCTACTATCACAGGATGGTAGTACCTCCCTGGGTGGTTGTTATCGACCAACCTACTACCACAGGATGGTAGTACCTCCCTGGGTGGTTGTTATCGATCAACCTACTACCACAGGATGGTAGTACCTCCCTGGGTGGTTGTTATCGACCAACCTACTACCACAGGATGGTAGTACCTCCCTGGGTGGTTGTTATCGACCAACCTACTACCACAGGATGGTAGTACCTCCCTGGGTGGTTGTTATCGACCAACCTACTACCACAGGATGGTAGTACCTCCCTGGGTGGTTGTTATCGACAAACCTACTACCACAGGATGGTAGTACCTCCCTGGGTGGTTGTTATCGACCAACCTACTACCACAGGATGGTAGTACCTCCCTGGGTGGTTGTTATCGACCAACCTACTACCACAGGATGGTAGTACCTCCCTGGGTGGTTGTTATCGACCAACCTACTACCACAGGATGGTAGTACCTCCCTGGGTGGTTGTTATCGACCAACCTACTACCACAGGATGGTAGTACCTCCCTGGGTGGTTGTTATCGACCAACCTACTACCACAGGATGGTAGTACCTCCCTGGGAGGTTGTTATCGACCAACCTACTACCATAGGATGGTAGTACCTCCCTGGGTGGTTGTTATCGACCAACCTACTACCTCAGGATGGTAGTACCTCCCTGGGTGGTTGTTATCGACCAACCTACTACCACAGGATGGTAGTACCTCCCTGGGTGGTTGTTATCGACCAAGCTACTACCACAGGATGGTAGTACCTCCCTGGGTGGTTGTTATCGACCAACCTACTACCACAGGATGGTAGTACCTCCCTGGGTGGTTGTTATCGGCCAACCTACTACCACAGGATGGTAGTACCTCCCTGGGTGGTTGTTATCGGCCAACCTACTACCACAGGATGGTAGTACCTCCCTGGGTGGTTGTTATCGGCCAACCTACTACCACAGGATGGTAGTACCTCCCTGGGTGGTTGTTATCGGCCAACCTACTACCACAGGATGGTAGTACCTCCCTGGGTGGTTGTTATCGGCCAACCTACTACCACAGGATGGTAGTACCTCCCTGGGTGGTTGTTATCGGCCAACCTACTACCACAGGATGGTAGTACCTCCCTGGGTGGTTGTTATCGGCCAACCTACTACCACAGGATGGTAGTACCTCCCTGGGTGGTTGTTATCGACCAACCTACTACCACAGGATGGTAGTACCTCCCTGGGTGGTTGTTATCGACCAACCTACTACCACAGGATGGTAGTACCTCCCTGGGTGGTTGTTATCGACCAACCTACTACCACAGGATGGTAGTACCTCCCTGGGTGGTTGTTATCGACCAACCTACTACCACAGGATGGTAGTACCTCCCTGGGTGGTTGTTATCGACCAACCTACTACCACAGGATGGTAGTACCTCCCTGGGTGGTTGTTATCGACCAACCTACTACCACAGGATGGTAGTACCTCCCTGGGTGGTTGTTATCGACCAACCTACTACCACAGGATGGTAGTACCTCCCTGGGTGGTTGTTATCGACCAACCTACTACCACAGGATGGTAGTACCTCCCTGGGTGGTTGTTATCGACCAACCTACTACCACAGGATGGTAGTACCTCCCTGGGTGGTTGTTATCGACCAACCTACTACCACAGGATGGTAGTACCTCCCTGGGTGGTTGTTATCGACCAACCTACTACCACAGGATGGTAGTACCTCCCTGGGTGGTTGTTATCGACCAACCTACTACCACAGGATGGTAGTACCTCCCTGGGTGGTTGTTATCGACCAACCTACTACCACAGGATGGTAGTACCTCCCTGGGTGGTTGTTATCGACCAACCTACTACCACAGGATGGTAGTACCTCCCTGGGTGGTTGTTATCGACCAACCTACTACCACAGGATGGTAGTACCTCCCTGGGTGGTTGTTATCGACCAACCTACTACCACAGGATGGTAGTACCTCCCTGGGTGGTTGTTATCGACCAACCTACTACCACAGGATGGTAGTACCTCCCTGGGTGGTTGTTATCGACCAACCTACTACCACAGGATGGTAGTACCTCCCTGGGTGGTTGTTATCGACCAACCTACTACCACAGGATGGTAGTACCTCCCTGGGTGGTTGTTATCGACCAACCTACTACCACAGGATGGTAGTACCTCCCTGGGTGGTTGTTATCGACCAACCTACTACCACAGGATGGTAGTACCTCCCTGGGTGGTTGTTATCGACCAACCTACTACCACAGGATGGTAGTACCTCCCTGGGTGGTTGTTATCGACCAACCTACTACCACAGGATGGTAGTACCTCCCTGGGTGGTTGTTATCGACCAACCTACTACCACAGGATGGTAGTACCTCCCTGGGTGGTTGTTATCGACCAACCTACTACCACAGGATGGTAGTACCTCCCTGGGTGGTTGTTATCGACCAACCTACTACCACAGGATGGTAGTACCTCCATGGGTGGTTGTTATCGACCAACCTACTACCACAGGACGGTAGTACCTCCCTGGGTGGTTGTTATCGACCAACCTACTACAACAGGATGGTAGTACCTCCCTGTGTGGTTGTTATCGACCAACCTACTACCACAGGATGGTAGTACCTCCCTGGGTGGTTGTTATCGACCATCCTACTACCACAGGACGGTAGTACCTCCCTGGGTGGTTGTTATCGACCAACCTACTACCACAGGATGGTAGTACCTCCCTGGGTGGTTGTTATCGACCAACCTACTACCACAGGATGGTAGTACCTCCCTGGGTGGTTGTTATCGACCAACCTACTACCACAGGACGGTAGTACCTCCCTGGGTGGTTGTTATCGATCAACCTACTACCACAGGATGGTAGTACCTCCCTGGGTGGTTGTTATCGACCAACCTACTACCACAGGATGGTAGTACCTCCCTGGGTGGTTGTTATCGACCAACCTACTACCACAGGACGGTAGTACCTCCCTGGGTGGTTGTTATCGACCAACCTACTACCACAGGATGGTAGTACCTCCCTGGGTGGTTGATATCGACCAACCTACTACCACAGGACGGTAGTACCTCCCTGGGTGGTTGTTATCGACCAACCTACTACCACAGGATGGTAGTACCTCCCTGGGTGGTTGTTATCGACCAACCTACTACCACAGGATGGTAGTACCTCCCTGGGTGGTTGTTATCGACCAACCTACTACCACAGGACGGTAGTACCTCCCTGGGTGGTTGTTATCGACCAACCTACTACCACAGGATGGTAGTACCTCCCTGGGTGGTTGTTATCGACCAACCTACTACCACAGGACGGTAGTACCTCCCTGGGTGGTTGTTATCGACCAACCTACTACCACAGGATGGTAGTACCTCCCTGGGTGGTTGTTATCGACCAACCTACTACCACAGGATGGTAGTACCTCCCTGGGTGGTTGTTATCGACCAACCTACTACCACAGGACGGTAGTACCTCCCTGGGTGGTTGTTATCGACCAACCTACTACCACAGGATGGTAGTACCTCCCTGGGTGGTTGTTATCGACCAACCTACTACCACAGGATGGTAGTACCTCCCTGGGTGGTTGTTATCGACCAACCTACTACCACAGGATGGTAGTACCTCCCTGGGTGGTTGTTATCGACCAACCTACTACCACAGGATGGTAGTACCTCCCTGGGTGGTTGTTATCGACCAACCTACTACCACAGGATGGTAGTACCTCCCTGGGTGGTTGTTATCGACCAACCTACTACCACAGGACGGTAGTACTTCCCTGGGTGGTTGTTATCGACCAACCTACTACCACAGGATGGTAGTACCTCCCTGGGTGGTTGTTATCGACCAACCTACTACCACAGGATGGTAGTACCTCCCTGGGTGGTTGTTATCGACCAACCTACTACCACAGGACGGTAGTACCTCCCTGGGTGGTTGTTATCGACCAACCTACTACCACAGGATGGTAGTACCTCCCTGGGTGGTTGTTATCGACCAACCTACTACCACAGGATGGTAGTACCTCCCTGGGTGGTTGTTATCGACCAACCTACTACCACAGGACGGTAGTACCTCCCTGGGTGGTTGTTATCGACCAACCTACTACCACAGGATGGTAGTACCTCCCTGGGTGGTTGTTATCGACCAACCTACTACCACAGGATGGTAGTACCTCCCTGGGTGGTTGTTATCGACCAACCTACTACCACAGGATGGTAGTACCTCCCTGGGTGGTTGTTATCGACCAACCTACTACCACAGGACGGTAGTACCTCCCTAGGTGGTTGTTATCGACCAACCTACTACCACAGGATGGTAGTACCTCCCTGGGTGGTTGTTATCGACCAACCTACTACCACAGGATGGTAGTACCTCCCTGGGTGGTTGTTATCGACCAACCTACTACCACAGGATGGTAGTACCTCCCTGGGTGGTTGTTATCGACCAACCTACTACCACAGGATGGTAGTACCTCCCTGGGTGGTTGTTATCGACCAACCTACTACCACAGGATGGTAGTACCTCCCTGGGTGGTTGTTATCGACCAACCTACTACCACAGGATGGTAGTACCTCCCTGGGTGGTTGTTATCGACCAACCTACTACCACAGGATGGTAGTACCTCCCTGGGTGGTTGTTATCGACCAACCTACTACCACAGGATGGTAGTACCTCCCTGGGTGTTTGTTATCGACCAACCTACTACCACAGGATGGTAGTACCTCCCTGGGTGGTTGTTATCGACCAACCTACTACCACAGGATGGTAGTACCTCCCTGGGTGGTTGTTATCGACCAACCTACTACCACAGGATGGTAGTACCTCCCTGGGTGGTTGTTATCGACCAACCTACTACCACAGGATGGTAGTACCTCCCTGGGTGGTTGTTATCGACCAACCTACTACCACAGGATGGTAGTACCTCCCTGGGTGGTTGTTATCGACCAACCTACTACCACAGGATGGTAGTACCTCCCTGGGTGGTTGTTATCGACCAACCTACTACCACAGGATGGTAGTACCTCCCTGGGTGGTTGTTATCGACCAACCTACTACCACAGGATGGTAGTACCTCCCTGGGTGGTTGTTATCGACCAACCTACTACCACAGGATGGTAGTACCTCCCTGGGTGGTTGTTATCGACCAACCTACTACCACAGGATGGTAGTACCTCCCTGGGTGGTTGTTATCGACCAACCTACTACCACAGGATGGTAGTACCTCCCTGGGTGGTTGTTATCGACCAACCTACTACCACAGGATGGTAGTACCTCCCTGGGTGGTTGTTATCGACCATCCTACTACCACAGGACGGTAGTACCTCCCTGGGTGGTTGTTATCGACCAACCTACTACCACAGGACGGTAGTACCTCCCTGGGTGGTTGTTATCGACCAACCTACTACCACAGGATGGTAGTACCTCCCTGGGTGGTTGTTATCGACCAACCTACTACCACAGGATGGTAGTACCTCCCTGGGTGGTTGTTATCGACCAACCTACTACCACAGGATGGTAGTTCCTCCCTGGGTGGTTGTTATCGACCAACCTACTACCACAGGATGGTAGTACCTCCCTGGGTGGTTGTTATCGACCAACCTACTACCACAGGATGGTAGTACCTCCCTGGGTGGTTGTTATCGACCAACCTACTATCTAGGAAAGATTTCAAGATACATGTTTATTTTTATAAAATTATGACAGTTTTCTTTAACCCCTAAACAGTCCAAACGTATATATGCATTCTTACATGTAGCGCCCCAAACGTAAATTATTTTTTTTAACAAGTCGGCCGTCTCCCACTGAGGCAGGGTGACCCAAAAAGAAAGAAAATCCCCAAAAAGAAAATACTTTCATCATTCAACACTTTCATCTCACTCACACATAATCACTGTTTTTGCAGAGGTGTTCAGAACACAACAGTTTAGAAGCATATACGTATAAAGATACACAACATATCCCTTCAAACTGCTAATATCCCGAACCCCTCCTTTAGAGTGCAGGCATTGTACTTCCCATTTCCAGGACTCAAGTCCGGCTATATAAAAATAACCGGTTTCTCTGAATCTCTTCACTAAATATTACCCTGCTCACACTCCAACAGATCGTCAGGTCCCAAATACCATTCATCTCCATTCACTCCTACCAAACATGCTCATGCACGCCTGCTGGAAGTCCAAGCCCCTCGCCCACAAAACCTCCCTTACCCCTTCCTTCCAACCTTTTCGAGGACTACCCCTACCCCGCCTTCCTTCCCCTACAGATTTATACGCTCTCCATGTCATTCTACTTTGATCCATTCTTTCTAAATGACCAAACAACCTCAACAACCCCTCTTCAGCCCTCTGACTAATACTTTTATTAACTTCACACCTTCTCCAAATTTCCACACTCCGAATTTTCTGCACAATATTTACACCACACATTTCCCTTAGACAGGACATCTCCACTGCCTCCAACCGCCTCCTCGCTGCTGCATTTACAACCCAAGCTTCACACTCATATAAGAGTGTTGGTACTACTATACTTTCATACATTCCCTTCTTTGCCTCCATAGATAACATTTTTTGTCTCCACATATACCTCAACACACCACTCACCTTTTTTTCCCTCATCATTTCTATGATTAACCTCATCCTTTATAAATCCATCCGCCGACACGTCAACTCCCAAGTACAGTGGTCCCTCAATAATCGTCCGGCTCGATAGTCGTCCTTTTCGGAAATTGTCACGTTATTCTCATACAAACATTGGCTCGCAAATGGTCGGTTTACTCACTAATCGTCCTTCGTCCGGGACGCGTACTCACGCTCTGAGCTGCCTCGGCCTCCCTTCCCAGCCAGTGTGCCATTGTTTACCAGTGAACGACTGTCCCCTCACTTGTTCATACGAAATATTTTATAATATTCCATTCATTTTAGGGTTTGCAAGTGCTAAATAAGCTACCATGGCTCCAAAGATAGCTCCTAGTGAGAAATACGATTGAATTTAAGAAAAAATCATAGAACAGTATGAAAGTGGCATACGTGTGGCCGAACTGGCCAGCTGAGGAGCTGCAGGAACAGGAACAGATCACAGCTCAGAATCTTGCTGCAGAGGAGGAAGAGAGATGGAAGAAGGTGCCTTCTTCAGAAATTAAGAAGATTTTTGAAATGTGGGGTAGGATGGAAAGATTTATGGAGAAACATCACCCCGAGAAGGATGTTGCAAGCCATATCAGCAACTTGTACAGTGACATAGTCTTGGCCCATTTTAGGGAAGTTTGAAAGACATGCCAGAAACAGAGCTCTCTGGACACTTTTTTTTGTGAGACAGGACTCCAGTGACTCAAGCTGGTCCTAGTGGCATTAAGAAACAGAGAAGTAACCCCAGAAAAGCACTTGGTACCTGAGGTGTTGATGGAAGGGGATTCCCCTTCCAAACAGTAACTAATCCAATGTCTCGCCTCCTCCAGTCTTCTATACTCTATGAAGAATCGCCAATAAAGGTGTTATGCTGTTAATGTTTCATTCATCATGTCCCATTGTATTGTTTATGTACTACATCTATATTTCATGTAAAAAAATTTTTTGTTTTAATACTTCTGGATGTCAGGAATGGATTAATTGTATTTACATTATTTCTTATGGGGAAAATTGATTCGAAAATCGTCTTTTTCGATAATCGTCGCACTTCCAGTGTGAAGGCTTACTCAGCCCTGTAACAACTTCAGACAGTATTACCCAGGCTGGCTCCTCCTCAGGAAAATTAATGAATAGAAAAAAGAAATAATAACAGACAAACATAAACACTTTATATAGAAAATATGAAATATAAAACACTTAAATATGAAATATTAATCCTACATTAAAGAAAATGAAAAATGAAAAATATAAATAACTGAATTCAACGCTAATTTAAAACTTGGGTGTCTGGTGTTGGTGACACTGCTTGTTGAAATCGTAGCCGTTGCCGATGATGGGGGGGGGTCGCAGGTGTTGGTTACAACCCACTGGCTAGTTCTTCACAGTATAGCCTTGAGTATTCTATCCCGATGACAGGAAAGCAGGTTCTTTACCGATGCAATGATGAGGGGTTACGTCCTGCAATTTCATACAGGTGCACAGGTAATTAAATCCAAAAAGGGGAAGTCTCAGGACGTTAGTCCATCTCCATCAGTTCTGCTCGTTGGTTGGCAGGTGACCCTCTCTGTCATCCAAGCTGGAAAGATAGACAGGTTACCCACTGCTTAAGAAATCACTCTCCATGATAAGTACAATACCTAAAAGATGTGGTGATTATTACAACAGTCAACCTAGAGCAAGACTGAAAGGACTAAGTTTATTATTGGTCAAAAGTGAAGCTTTCAACCAATAAATCCACTAGAATACAAGGCAGGCATGTACTTACAGTAGTGCTGGGAGCTGTGAGTCTAGTGATTACTGTTTGGACCAGAGCCCCATACGTTACCTTTCGGGGGGGGGGGAAGAAGGAGGGGAAGGGATAGCGGGAACTAGACTGACCCTACCTTAACAAGCAGCCGGCAGTCAAAATATCACTTTCGGGGTGGGGGAAAAAAAGGCGGGAATAGCGGGAGCTGGACTTACCCTACCTTAACAAGTAGCCGGCAATGAAACTATTGTTACTATATACTCCCTCTCTACTCCTATCTATTGAACTTTTCCCTCACACTCCCCCATACCAAGACTTATAGTCAAGGAGTATAAGAAGAATAAGCGAGGAAAAAGTTCTAACATATGGAAGTCGCGTAAGGCAAGAAATCTTCTACTGACTGTCACGACTTAACCAGTCAGAGAAATAATTGGATGAACCATTGATATACACAATATGGAACTTAAAAGCCTGGAGTGCCAATGTCCATCTCAAGAGGCGACTGTTGGTTCCCTTAAAAGTTTCTAGGTTTGTGGTCCGTTTCTACAATGAATTCTTTTCCCAGCAAATAAAATTTAAGTTTGGAGATACCCCACACAAGGGCCAAACATTCCTTTTCTATGGTGGAGTATCTCGTTTCTGCGGGAAGGAGTTTCCGGCTTAGGAAGCATACAGGGAAGGGAGTACCATCATGGTATTGTAGTAGCACCGCACCTAAGCCAGTATTGGAGGCATCAGTTCTCAAACAAAATGTTTTATTAATATCTGGAATCTTAAGTATAGGTTCTTTCGAAAAGATACTTTTAATCTCATTAAATTTTTCCCGAGCTACGTCGGAAAGTTCAAGAGGTTCCTTCACAGACTTTTTAAGGAAGTCGGATAAGATGTCTGTAAGATCAGTAGCTACGCATGAGCTTCTTGGTTTTGGGGAATTTAAATTCTAATAAAGCTTTGATCTTACTGGGGAGAGGCTGCAGAGAGTTATTAGAAAGTATCAGTCCAAGATATCTAATCTTGTTATACCCAAGGAAGCATTTCTTCGGCTTGGCAGTGAGGCCATGTGAGCGTAACCTACGCAAAACTGATGTTAATGTTTGGATATGTTCTCCCCACGTGGATGTCATTACGTAAATGTTATCAAAATAAACTGAAACATTTGGTATATTACCCAAGACCTTTCTCATCAGTCTCACGTAGATAGCACAGGCAGTTACCAAACCGAAGGGCATAGTTCTATACTGCATCAGTCCTTGGTGGTGTTATTTATCCTCTTTTTCTTAAAATATGTATTACCTGTAACTAAACCTCTTTCTATACAAAGTTCAATCAAAGGGCTCCCATTATCATTTACACCTGGCACCCCAAACTTACCTACCACACCCTCTCTAAAAGTTTCTCCTACTTTAGCATTCAGATCCCCTACCACAATTAGTCTCTCACTTGGTTCAAAAGCTCCTATACATTCACTTTAACATCTCCCAAAATCTCTCTCTCTCCTCTGCATTCCTCTCTTCTCCAGGTGCATACACGCTTATTATGACCCACTTCTCTCATCCAACCTTTACTTTAATCCACATAATTCTTGAATTTACACATTCATATTCTCTTTTCTCCTTCCATAACTGATCATTTAACATTACTGCTACCCCTTCCTTTGCTCTAACTCTCTCAGATACTCCAGATTTAATCCCATTTATTTCCCCCCACCGAAACTCCCCTACCCCCTTCAGCTTTGTTTCGCTTAGGGCCAGGACATCCAACTTCTTTTCATTCATAACATCAGCAATCATCTGTTTCTTGTCATCCGCACTACATCCACGCACATTTAAGCATCCCAGTTTTATAAAGTTTTTCTACTTCTCTTTTTTAGTAAATGTCTACAGGAGAAGGGGTTACTAGCCCATTGCTCCCGGCATTTTAGTCGCCTCATACGACACGCATGGCTTACGGAGGAAAGATTCTTTTCCACTTCCCCATGGACAATAGAAGAAATAAAGAGGAACAAGAACTATTTAGAAAAAGGAGAAAAACCTAGATGTATGTATATATATATGCATGTGCGTGTCTGTGAAGTGTGACCAAAGTGTAAGTAGGAGTAGCAAGATATCCCTGTTATCTAGCGTGTTTATGAGACAGAAAAAGAAACCAGCAATCCTACCATCATGCAAAACAGCTACAGGTTTCTGTTTCACAGTCATCTGGCAGGACGGTAGTACCTCCCTGGGTGGTTGCTGTCTACCAACCTTTTACCAACATATATATGTATATATATATATATATATTTATATATATATATATATATATATA
>NW_027196477.1:40000-89941 GCF_038502225.1 Cherax quadricarinatus
TCTTCCTTATCCGCTGAGACACTTGGCGCTATCTCCGACTATATTGCGGAGACCAAACCCTTGATGGACAACGGCGCTCCTCTTTCTACCCCTTCTTATTTTTCCCGACCCTCGCACCAGTCTTCTCCTTCACAGCATTCTGATTCCTTCTTTCCTACACGCTTTCCGTTGCCTCCACACATTGACTTCACTGACCCATAAATTTTATCGCTTCTTGTTGTTGACATACCTGTCTTTGTGAGTAATTACTTATTTACAACGGAATATTCGTGGCCTCAAGGGTAATCGGGGAGAGCTCCTGGTGTTGCTCTCCCAGTTTTCCCCAGTATGTGTCGGGTTACAAGAACCCAGAATTCGTTCAACTGTTATTCGTTCCGTTTTGGGCTATGTGCTGTTGCATTCTTCTGATCCCTTTCCTGATGAATCATTTAATGAGAGTGCGCTTCTTGTACGCGTGGGTATACCGTATCAACAGGTCTTTGTTCGTTCTCTGTTGTATTATACTGGAGCCCGTATTTATTTGCACAGTTTGCTCTCTATATCTCTCCCCTTCCCGTGCATTCTGTATCTCGGATATTGCGTTCTTGATGTTTTCTCTACCACCGCCCATCTTGTTAGGTGATTTTACGCTCGCCGTCATCTTTGGAGGGGGGGGGGGGTCACTATGGCTCTCGTGGTGATCAGTTGGGGACTCTTCTCACTTCTTATCCTCTTCTTGTTTTAAATACGGGTGCTCCAACCCATTTTGACTCTCGCACTCAGTCTCCCTCTTGCATTGATCTTTCTACATGCTCCTCATCAATTGCACTTGACGCTTGGTCTGTTCTCCCAGATTTCCACGACAGTGATCACTTTCCTATTCTTACTTCTACTATGTATTACCGACCGCCTCGTAGCCCACGTTGACAATTTAGACGAGTAAATTGGGACTTATACTTTCATCTTACCACCTTTTGTTGGGACCCTCCTTCGTCGTCTGTTGATAAGCTGGTGCACCGTTTTCGACCTTAGTTTTGACTGCAGCATCACGTTCTATACCTCAAACCTCAGGCAAGCATTCTCGGACATGCGTACCTTGGTGGTCTCCTGCGTGTGCCCGTGCCGTGCGTTTGAAACGTACTGCGTGGGGCCGTTATCGATATAATGGGACCTCAGATCGTCTTTTGAATTTTAAGCGGGCAAAAGCAGTCGCTCGCCGCGTCACACGCGACGCCAAACGCACTTGTTAGCAAGACTGCGTGTCTATCATTACCTCGTCTACCACTATGTGTGCGGTTTGGAAGAAGGTACGGAAGTTGTGTGGCAAGTACACTCTGGACCCAGCTCCTGTTTTGCGGGTTGCTGGTGTTAGTGTTGTGGAGCCTCTTGAAGTTGCCACGGAAATGCGGAACTATCTTGTCCGTGTCTCCCGGACACAGACAGAGGTTCCACTGTACATTGAGTACCGATGTTTATCGGAATATTTAGGCACACCGATGGAAATAAGACACTTTGTTCTTTTTTAGGTTATCTTAAGTAAACTACACTGCTGTGTGTGTATGTTAATTATCTATGTAACTGTATTTGTATGTTTGTATATATCCCTATTTCTCGTTGCATTCATTATTAGTGTATCCTAGTTAAAATAAGAAGTCAATTTCCTCCTAGTCAGGAGAGAAAACATTGATCCATCAACGCTGGGGTTTGTACTGTCCCCTGTGGAGTTTGTGACAGAATATACGTAGGTGAAACAGCAGGAAAGTTTGAAATACGTATCACTGAACACGTAAATGTATGTAGGAACGAAACCTTGAACAATGCCTGTGTACATCACCGGAATTCCACCAACTATCTGATGAAATTTAGCGACGCCCGCCTATTGATCAAAGAACCCAATTTCCCTAGACGCAAGTGCCTTGAATCATCATTAACCGCTGTTTCTAACACAAAATAAAGGCAGCTTCATCATCTCTGAAGCACTAGCAAGAATTCTTCTCAAAGCAATAAACCCTGCCATCACAAAGCTGCTACTGCTACTACTATTACTACTACTGCTACTACTGCTATCACAACAAGTACTACTACTACTACCACCACAAGCACTATCATTACTATTACTACTACCTATAATGATTATATTATGTTTTGCACCTCACTCTGTACCTATACATAAGTCTGTGTGTCCCTGTAATTTATGTAACGGCTTGACAAAGCTCCTGGAGAGCGAAACGTTGCCACAATAAAATATCACATTAGTCGCACTTCTGTCCCTTTACCTAACATATTGTAGGTAATTCTACTAACAATATTACATAAACCCAGCGTTGGAAAAAAAAACGAATCAATGCAACGCGGATTGCTTTCTCAACAAGGTGCTTTTAGGCAGAGGAGAACTGAAAATGAAGCTTTAACCTGGGTCAGTTACACAGTACCTTATGCTTTAGCTAAAAGAGGAAAGTCTTTCACCGATGGAGATCTGATCAAAGCGTGTATGAAGGAAGCTCCGGGAGAGTTATGCCCAGAAAAAGCAAATCTGTTCAAAATCCTCAGTCTTGCACCATATACTGTTGCTCGTAAAATTTAGGATATAAGAAGCAATATATTTCATCAAAATGCAGACAAAAAAAGAAACTTTTAGTTTCATTCTCTTGCACTTGATGAATTGAATGATATGAGTGACACATCGCAATTTCTGGTATTCGTCCGTGGCGTCGACAATTTCTGGTATTCGTCCGTGGCGTCGACAATTTCTGGTATTCGTCCGTGGCGTCGACAATTAATTAGCATCAACGCATAGCATGCACAACACAGGAGAAGATATCTTCAAAGAATTAAATTAAACTTTATTATAGCTAAGAGGGAAGAACAGGAAAGACTAGCTCACAAAGAAAAAAAAACATGAAAGACTAGCTCGCGAAGAGAAGAGACTAGCAGGCGAAGAAAAAACCAGAGAAGACTAGCTCCAGAAGAGAAATAAGAACAGGAAAGGATAGCTAGAGAAGACAGAGTTCAGGCAAGAGAGGTAGCCTTCAAAATCAAGGAATTGAAGAACAAGCTAAGCAGAGGGAATCAAAACAGTTAAGATTGGAGTTAGAAGCCAAGAAGATAGGACTAAGCTGAAAATAACGGTACTAGCACCCTACCCACAAATCAAATTTTTGAATGCCTCAAATACCACCTTTCACAGAACAGTATGACATCTAGGCATATTTTACCAGATCTGAGAACACTGCCACTCTATGTATCTGATCATCACATGTATGGGCTACTAGGCTTGGCGCACTTCTGTTGGTATCAGCTTTAAATGTATATTCTACTTTACCTTCTGAGGTAATAAAAAATTATAGTCTACTGAAGAAAGCCATAATTTACGCTTTCAAGGAAACTACTCATCATTACAGGTCAGAGTTTCGTCATGATAGAATAACTCCAAATCAAAATTACATGCAGTATTTAATAACTCTTTTCAGACTGTTTGATTCTTTGATTGATAGCGCTGAAGTCGACCACGACTTCGACTCATTAAGACACCTGATGGAAAGGGATCAAGTCCTTTCGTCTGTAACCTTTCATTTACAAATATTTATAAAAGAACAAAATGTTCACACATCTTCTGAAATGGCACAAGCCCCCAGACATATATATGTGTGTGTGAGCAAAATAACTACCCCAAGGACCGTAGCAGATATAAATCTGTTGTGCCTAAGCAAACTGAGGGGCCCTAAACCTTTGTGCCTAAGAATTCCACGGACTTCACGATGATATCTTTCATCTGTAATGAATTTGGACATAAACGTCAAGAATGTGCCAAGAGGAAGCGTGAGAATATCGGGAAGTGTTTCACTGAAGCTAATATTAACGCAGCTTTTAGTGAAGGTACTCTTAATGGAATGAATGTTTCGCCAATTCTTAGAGATACTGGATGTTCCTGTATTGTTATCTCTAGTAAGCTTTTCCCTAACTTAGATTCTTCACGGTATAAAATTATTAAATTAAATTAAATTATGTTAGCTTTCCTCACAAATTGGAAGAACTATGAGAGTTTCTATGGTAATAATGCCGATTTACTCAGTCCCATTTGCTAGGATTGCAGTGGAGAGAGTTGGTCCTATCACTTCTGGTTCATCAGGAGGTCATAAATACATCTTGACTATGACTGGCTGTGCGTCTAGCTTCCCAGAAGCGGTACGTCAGTAGAAGTTGCAGAAAAGTTACTATCTATTTTTTCACGGGTAGGTATACCCAGGGAAATTCTTTCTGATCAAGGAACACAATTTACTTCTGAATTAATGGATCAAGTTTATCAACTTGTGGGTGTTAAACCTCCGTTACATCCAAATTGTAACGGAAGAGTGGAATGACAACATGCTATCCTAAAGTCAATATTAAAGAAACTTTGTTTCCTTAAGCCAACTGACTGGTAAAGTTATCTACCATGTGCTCTTTGTAATGCGTGAGATTCCAAGTGATTCACTTGGATATTCCCCTTTCGAATTGCTTTATGGGAGACAAGCTCGTGAACCTCTATTTATCTTGAATGAACTGTGGTCCAAATATATTAAAACTGAAGTTCAAAGCACTTATCAGTTTTTTTTTTTTAGATCTGAGAGAAAGATTAGAAGAAACCGCTGATTTAGTTGTCAAGAACTTGAATATTTCCATGGAAACATACAAGACCTATATTGACCAAAAGAGTCAAGCGTAAATTTAATATTGGCGATGAAGTTTTAGTTCTTTTACCAGATAAATCCAACAAATTGTTAATTTCCTGGAGCGGACCGAATAAAATAATAAAGTTCTGTAATGAGGTAGATTATCTCTTGGATGTCAAGGGTAAAGAACGAATGTAACATGTCAATATTTTGGAACTGTTCCACCGTAGAGAAGTTATTCTTCGTTGAAACTCCTTCGATGAAGATATTTTGTCTTACAGCTTAGTTAACAGTCATGATTCTCGTGAATGTAAAGTTTGTATTATAGATCACTAGTCTCGCACAGAATCGAAGGAACTACTTGATATCTTAACTGTTGATTCTCCAACTAATAACTCAAACATCAACATCAAGAGTGAACTATCTAGTAAACAAAAGTCTCAAGTAAATGCCATAGTAAATACCTTTTCTGACATATTCACAGAGATCCCAGGACTTACCACTACCGTTGTACACAAGATTCAATTGTCAGCTCATGAACCAGTAAGACGGAAAATCTATCCTGTTACGGTTCACTTACGGAAAACATTTGATAACGAAGTTGACAAACTCTTAAAGTTAAATATCATTGAACCTTCTAAATCAGCTTTCTGTTCAGCAGTTGTCATGGTTAAGAAACCAGACAATTCTTACCGACTGGCTCAAGATTTTCGTTATTAAATGTTATCACTAAATGGGACGTTGAACCCATGCCAGTAATCGATCATGACTTGTATGAATTCCATGACTAAATTTTTCTCTGAATTAGACATCTCACAAGCGTACCATCAAGTGTCATTACACCCAGACTCTAAACCATACACTGCTTTCCCTACTCATAAAGGACTAATACAATATCGCACAATGTCTTTCGGCTTGGTCACCGCGTGTGCCACGTATATCCAGCTTATGAGAACAGTCCTTTCTGACCTCAAGAATGTTTCAGTGTATTTCGATAATATTTACATCATGATTTATGTCTGGGAGGATCATCTTACTACACTGTCGCTGGTTTTAAAAAGACTAAGAGCTCATGACCTTACAATCAAACCACAGAAGTGTTTTCTTGGCTATTTCAAGGTACAATACCTCGGGTTTATTATTTCTGACAGTAATTTATCACCTCTTCCTAACAAGACGAAAGCAGTTCTAGAAAGCTCCTTCCTAACTACAAAACAAAATTGCTAAGAAGTTTCCTTGGGTCAGTAAATTTCAAAAGAGAATTTTTGTACACAAGTTAAAAGGTCTGACTTCCATTCTCACAGACTATTTAAAAAGTATGCAAAGGAACCTCTTGTTTGTTCTGAAGAGGCTGTAGAAAACTTCGAACAAAGTAAAGAATACTTTCCAATCCTCCTGTTCTAAAATTACCAGTTATTAATAAAGTCTTTTGTCTCCGAACGGATGCCTTCCATTCAGGACTCGGGGCTGTTCCACTACAGTATTATGATGAGATTCACTTCCCTATATCTTCCACCAGTAAGAAGCTTCTGCCGAGGGAAGAAAGATACTCCACTGTGGAGAAGGAATGTTATACATTGGTATGGGGTGTAAGTGGGTTCAACTACTACTTATATGGAAAACCCTTTGTGCTTGAAACAGATCACAAGCCACTGATGTACCTGGAAAACTTCAAAGGTTCACGTAGCCGACTCTTATGATGGGCTATCCAGTCTTATAAGTTTAAAGTTGTTCATGTATATATGTATATGACTCAGAAAACCACTTGTCAGATTGGCTGAACCGAGGGTGTACATAGTACTTTTCCCTCTGTAACTTAACATACTGCCTCCGACTATAAGTTTAGGAAAGGGGATATTTTGAGGAAAAAAAAAAACTTTAAAAAAGTGGGAGTTATGGTTGTTCAGACACCCAGGAACCACTAGCGTGTTACCGCCCACTCTTCCATCTAGTGGGCAGAGGCTAAACTTCAGTTCCTAGCGTCTGAGTTGCTTTAATTTCTATTCCTGGTAGTATTAACCTTACCTGGTGTGGGTTGAAGTTTGGAGAATAACTTCACCTCCACTCTTCTCATGATCAAGTTAGGTGATCTACAAGGAGTATTTCTGTTCATTGATGCTAATTTACCTGGTTACAAGTCATGACATTGAAGTAGAATACCAGCCTTTGTCTTTCTTCAATGTCATACTTATTTAACACTTATATAACCAGTGTTTTCTTTATTATCAGCTCTGCTGCTGACCTGGTCAACCAGGGTAGACGCTTGTTAATTGGAGCAAGATCCCTGTCTACAGGACGTAGTGGAACATTACGACTCGTCACCTCTAAAATTTGAATTGTGGTGATACAACCATGTAGTGACAGGATTTTCAGAACATGGGACGAACACCGCCACCCAGGATAACCAACACCATTTCTTCTAAAACATCATCAGAAGACCATCCTGGGCATAAGATTCTCATGTCCCAACATCCTACTGGAACCACAGCGGCCACTATTTATTTTAGTTATTTTTAATTAAAATCCTTAGAAAAATATAATTATTATCTATCAAGTTATTCATTTGTTATTTTTCCTTTCTTTTGTTCAATAGGAAGGCGTTCCCCTGACACTGGTAGCACAGAAGACCAGTACAGACACACAGAAGAACAAATATAGTTCAGTAACAGAGAAGACCAGTACAGTAACACAGAAGAATGAGTACAGTAACAGAGACGACCAGTACAGAAAATTAAAACAAAAGAACGGTAGAGTGCAGTACAGAAATGCAGTACAATAGCAAAGAAAAAATGTACAGCAACAGAAATGAACAATAAGGTTTATGCAGTACGGGGATACCTTTCTGGGATCACGCATGATTATAATTACATCAGTCTTACATTCACTGCCTCTGCTGCTGCCTCTGTTTTAAACTGAAGAAGCCTACTGTGTAGGCGAAACGTTTTTGATTGAAGACACCTAACTGTTGGGTCTCACTCCAGCAACACCCACGGTATTGTCCCGGCCCGGGTCTTTTCCAGATGACCTACGTTATGTTAGAGTACCAGACATGTGTACCCAGGAGACCTGTCATCTTCACATCGCTCAACGACTCTCAAACATATATTACTGCCATTTCTAGTTGTTGCAATGTTATCTCTGTTGTGTCAATCAAAAATAAGAACAATATTTTTATTAATGTTATTTTTATTAATGTTAACTCCGGTGAATGAACAAAATAAGAACACTACCGTGGCTCCTATGAGAGTGGCTGGAGTGGAAATAATACCACCCTGGTAGACGCTTTTGAATCCAAATTAGCAAATCTTGAATTATAATAACATTAATAATTTGCGACCACTGTCAGCCTCAGAGTTATCTCTGAGTTACCAGACCTTGCCACGTGGAGGCCAGTGTTACCAGACCTTGCCACGTGGAGGCCAGTGGTTCGTCTTTAAGGTCCCCCCCCCTCGCCTTCCCCAGGTTCATGTGTCCAGGAATCCATCCGCTCGCTCCCGGATGTCTTCCCTTCCCCACTTACCTAAGGTCAGCGAGTTAGGTCAGTGCCTTCCCCGGATCAGTGTCTCCAGGAGTCCACTTGGTGTCACCTCAGGTGGAAATCCCTTCTCCACTTCCCCAAAGTCAGCGGTATTCTTGCTTTACCCAGGTTCATGTATCCAGGAATCGATCCGTCTACCGCCGGATGTCTTCCCTTCCCCACTTCCCCAAGGTCAGCCTCAACTGCTGGTATTCTTGCTTTCCGGAGGTTCATGTATCCAGGAATCCATCCGCTCGCTCCCAGATGTCTCCCCTTCCCCATTTACCCAAGGTTAGCTTCAACAACAACCTTCCCTAAGTTTATGTATCCAGGAATCCATCCGCTCGCTCCCGGATGTCTTCCCTTCCCCACTTACCTAAGGTCAGCGAGTTAGGTCAGTGCCTTCCCCGGATCAGTGTCTCCAGGAGTCCACTTGGTGTCACCTCAGGTGGAAATCCCTTCTCCACTTCCCCAAAGTCAGCGGTATTCTTGCTTTACCCAGGTTCATGTATCCAGGAATCGATCCGTCTACCGCCGGATGTCTTCCCTTCCCCACTTCCCCAAGGTCAGCCTCAACTGCTGGTATTCATGCCTTTCCCAGGTTTATGTATCCAGGAATCCATCCGTTCGCTCCCGGATGTCTCCCCTTCCCCACTTACCTAAGGTCAGCCTCAACTACAACCTTCCCCAAGCTCATGTATCCAGGAATCCATCCGTTCGCTCCCGGATGTTTCCCCTTCCCCACTTACCTAAGGTCGGCGGTGCCTTCCCCGGATCAGTGTCTCCAGGAATCCACTTGTGTCACTGAGTGGACTCCCTTCCTCACTTCCCCAGAGTCAGCGGTTGCCACCCTCAGTGACCTTGCTGAATGGAAACTTGGTCTTGTCTAGGTGGTAGAGACTGTCCAGGTAGGTGGAATTACTGGAGGGGACACACAGTAAACTGCGTCCAGTAATTACATCCACCAAGACAGCCTGGAACCGTAGACCAGCTGGACGAGACGAAGCTCGTACACAGCTCGGCCACCTCGGGGGCTAATTAATTACAATTTTGGAATTCCTCTTATGTTACACTATGAATTTATACTGAGAACAAGTTTTTTAACTTATTTAGCAGTTTAAATGTGTTTGTGAGCGACATTCTATGTGAAATATGTAAATATATAAAGATGAACACGTTTGAGACACTAGTGGAGGACTGTGTGTCGTGTGTAACATGTTATTTTGTATAAATGAATGTAATATATTATTATATTATTAATATATTATTAATATATTAATATTTTTTTTTTTTTATTATCACACCGGCCGATTCCCACCAAGGCAGGGTGGCCCGAAAAAGAAAAACTTTCACCATCATTCACTCCATCACTGTCTTGCCAGAAGGGTGCTTTACACTACAGTTTTTAAACTGCAACATTAACACCCCTCCTTCAGAGTGCAGGCACTGTACTTCCCATCTCCAGGACTCAAGTCCGGCCTGCCGGTTTCCCTGAATCCCTTCATAAATGTTACTTTGCTCACACTCCAACAGCACGTCAAGTATTAAAAACCATTTGTCTCCATTCACTCCTATCAAACACGCTCACGCATGCCTGCTGGAAGTCCAAGCCCCTCGCACACAAAACCTCCTTTACCCCCTCCCTCCAACCCTTCCTAGGCCGACCCCTACCCCGCCTTCCTTCCACTACAGACTGATACACTCTTGAAGTCATTCTGTTTCGCTCCATTCTCTCTACATGTCCGAACCACCTCAACAACCCTTCCTCAGCCCTCTGGACAACAGTTTTGGTAATCCCGCACCTCCTCCTAACTTCCAAACTACGAATTCTCTGCATTATATTCACACCACACATTGCCCTCAGACATGACATCTCCACTGCCTCCAGCCTTCTCCTCGCTGCAACATTCATCACCCACGCTTCACACCCATATAAGAGCGTTGGTAAAACTATACTCTCATACATTCCCCTCTTTGCCTCCAAGGACAAAGTTCTTTGTCTCCACAGACTCCTAAGTGCACCACTCACTCTTTTTCCCTCATCAATTCTATGATTCACCTCATCTTTCATAGACCCATCCGCTGACACGTCCACTCCCAAATATCTGAATACGTTCACCTCCTCCATACTCTCTCCCTCCAATCTGATATTCAATCTTTCATCACCTAATCTTTTTGTTATCCTCATAACCTTACTCTTTCCTGTATTCACCTTTAATTTTCTTGTTTTGCACACCCTACCAAATTCATCCACCAATCTCTGCAACTTCTCTTCAGAATCTCCCAAGAGCACAGTGTCATCGGCAAAGAGCAGCTGTGACAACTCCCACTTTGTGTGTGATTCTTTATCTTTTAACTCCACGCCTCTTGCCAAGACCCTCGCATTTACTTCTCTTACAACCCCATCTATAAATATATTAAACAACCACGGTGACATCACACATCCTTGTCTAAGGCCTACTTTTACTGGGAAAAAATTTCCCTCTTTCCTACATACTCTAACTTGAGCCTCACTATCCTCGTAAAAACTCTTCACTGCTTTCAGTAACCTACCTCCTACACCATACACTTGCAACATCTGCCACATTGCCCCCCTATCCACCCTGTCATACGCCTTTTCCAAATCCATAAATGCCACAAAGACCTCTTTAGCCTTATCTAAATACTGTTCACTTATATGTTTCACTGTAAACACCTGGTCCACACACCCCCTACCTTTCCTAAAGCCTCCTTGTTCATCTGCTATCCTATTCTCCGTCTTACTCTTAATTCTTTCAATTATAACTCTACCATACACTTTACCAGGTACACTCAACAGACTTATCCCCCTATAATTTTTGCACTCTCTTTTATCCCCTTTGCCTTTATACAAAGGAACTATGCATGCTCTCTGCCAATCCCTAGGTACCTTACCCTCTTCCATACATTTATTAAATAATTGCACCAACCACTCCAAAACTATATCCCCACCTGCTTTTAACATTTCTATCTTTATCCCATCAATCCCGGCTGCCTTACCCCCTTTCATTTTACCTACTGCCTCACGAACTTCCCCCACACTCACAACTGGCTCTTCCTCACTCCTACAAGATGTTATTCCTCCTTGCCCTATACACGAAATCACAGCTTCCCTATCTTCATCAACATTTAACAATTCCTCAAAATATTCCTTCCATCTTCCCAATACCTCTACCTCTCCATTTAATAACTCTCCTCTCCTATTTTTAACTGACAAATCCATTTGTTCTCTAGGCTTTCTTAACTTGTTAATCTCACTCCAAAACTTTTTCTTATTTTCAACAAAATTTGTTGATAACATCTCACCCACTCTCTCATTTGCTCTCTTTTTACATTGCTTCACCACTCTCTTAACTTCTCTCTTTTTCTCCATATACTCTTCCCTCCTTGCATCACTTCTACTTTGTAAAAACTTCTCATATGCTAACTTTTTCTCCCTTACTACTCTCTTTACATCATCATTCCACCAATCGCTCCTCTTCCCTCCTGCACCCACTTTCCTGTAACCACAAACTTCTGCTGAACACACTAACACTACATTTTTAAACCTACCCCATACCTCTTCGACCCCATTGCCTATGCTCTCATTAGCCCATCTATCCTCCAATAGCTGTTTATATCTTACCCTAACTGCCTCCTCTTTTAGTTTATAAACCTTCACCTCTCTCTTCCCTGATGCTTCTATTCTCCTTGTATCCCATCTACCTTTTACTCTCAGTGTAGCTACAACTAGAAAGTGATCTGATATATCTGTGGCCCCTCTATAAACATGTACATCCTGAAGTCTACTCAACAGTCTTTTATCTACCAATACATAATCCAACAAACTACTGTCATTTCGCCCTACATCATATCGTGTATACTTATTTATCCTCTTTTTCTTAAAATATGTATTACCTATAACTAAACCCCTTTCTATACAAAGTTCAATCAAAGGGCTCCCATTATCATTTACACCTGGCACCCCAAACTTACCTACCACACCCTCTCTAAAAGTTTCTCCTACTTTAGCATTCAAGTCCCCTACCACAATTACTCTCTCACTTGGTTCAAAGGCTCCTATACATTCACTTAACATCTCCCAAAATCTCTCTCTCTCCTCTGCATTCCTCTCTTCTCCAGGTGCATACACGCTTATTATGACCCACTTCTCGCATCCAACCTTTACTTTAATCCACATAATTCTTGAATTTACACATTCATATTCTCTTTTCTCCTTCCATAACTGATCATTTAACATTACTGCTACCCCTTCCTTTGCTCTAACTCTCTCAGATACTCCAGATTTAATCCCATTTATTTCCCCCCACTGAAACTCTCCTACCCCCTTCAGCTTTGTTTCGCTTAGGGCCAGGACATCCAACTTCTTTTCATTCATAACATCAGCAATCATCTGTTTCTTGTCATCCGCACTACATCCACGCACATTTAAGCAACCCAGTTTTATAAAGTTTTTCTTCTTCTCTTTTTTAGTAATTGTATACAGGAGAAGGGGTTACTAGCCCATTGCTCCCGGCATTTTAGTCGCCTCATACGACACGCATGGCTTACGGAGGAAAGATTCTTTTCCACTTCCCCATGGACAATAGAAGAAATAAAAAAGAACAAGAGCTATTTAGAAAAAGGAGAAAAACCTAGATGTATGTATATATATATATGCATGTGCGTGTCTGTGAAGTGTGACCAAAGTGTAAGTAGGAGTAGCAAGATATCCCTGTTATCTTAGCGTGTTTATGAGACAGAAAAAGAAACCAGCAATCCTACCATCATGCAAAACAGTTACAGGTTTTTGTTTCACAGTCATCTGGCAGGACGGTAGTACTTCCCTGGGTGGTTGCTGTCTACCAACCTACTACCTATCCATATATATTATTAATATATATTATTAATATATTATGTAATATGTTATTGTATATTGGTGTCTTATGTACCTGTTCTTGTGTGTTCACGAATGTCATGTGTACATGTTATTATGTATGAAAAAGTATCAAATTCAAATCTCTAAATTTCCTCCATGAAAACTATAACAAATTTATGATAATAGCTGTTTCTGGCGTTTCGTAAATGAATTTGAAGGTCGGATATATACATACATGCGCGCACACATGTATATGTGTGTGTGTGTATATACAGAGTTTTACATAATGTGTTAATAAAGCTGTGTTTAGAGTGACACCTGGTCTACATGATGGCTTACTCTGTATATACTGTCTTCTGAGCAATGTACAATGACATCACACGTCTTTAAGACCACAGGTGACATCACACGTCTTTAAGACCACAGGTGACATCACACGTCTTTAAGACCACAGGTGACATCACACGTCTTTAAGACCACAGGTGACATCACACTTCTTTAAGACCACAGGTGACATCACACGTCTTTAAGACCACAGGTGACATCACACGTCTTTAAGACCACAGGTGACATCACACGTCTTTAAGACCACAGGTGACATCACACGTCTTTAAGACCACAGGTGACATCACACGTCTTTAAGACCACAGGTGACATCACACTTCTTTAAGACCACAGGTGACATCACACGTCTTTAAGACCACAGGTGACATCACACGTCTTTAAGACCACAGGTGACATCACACTTCTTTAAGACCACAGGTGACATCACACGTCTTTAAGACCACAGGTGACATCACACGTCTTTAAGACCACAGGTGACATCACACGTCTTTAAGACCACAGGTGACATCACACGTCTTTAAGACCACAGGTGACATCACACGTCTTTAAGACCACAGGTGACATCACACTTCTTTAAGACCACAGGTGACATCACACGTCTTTAAGACCACAGGTGACATCACACGTCTTTAAGACCACAGGTGACATCACACGTCTTTAAGACCACAGGTGACATCACACTTCTTTAAGACCACAGGTGACATCACACGTCTTTAAGACCACAGGTGACATCACACGTCTTTAAGACCACAGGTGACATCACACGTCTTTAAGACCACAGGTGACATCACACGTCTTTAAGACCACAGGTGACATCACACGTCTTTAAGACCACAGGTGACATCACACGTCTTTAAGACCACAGGTGACATCACACGTCTTTAAGACCACAGGTGACATCACACAACATTATCTAACACCCAGTTTTTTGTGTAAATCTTTACCGTCTTTATTACATATTATAACTTAATTCAACACTATTGCTCTTAAAACATTTGCTAAGATTAAATACATTTTTAACTCTAGTATATTTTTATCAAACCTATAAATCCACCTAAGTGTTGCTTCCCTTTATATAAGTGTTTTTCACTTGGGTATTTCATTGTTTACTCATGATGCATATATTAATTTCCCTTTCAGAATTCACACTCTTCTTTGGTACGTATATTTTGTCTTTTCCATCATTTCATCCATCATATTTCTGACACTTTATGGTCAACAGTCTTATTCCATTATAATTATTACATTCTTTAAAGTTTTCCCTTTTCTTTTATAAACATTATGAACAAAATCATTAAGTATTCCAGGACTTTATTACAACTGCCTCACAAACTTCAATCTTAATACATTCTAAATTTCCCAGTTTTATTCTTCTTATTGACTCATTTCTTTTATTCTGACTGACTAACTGTTGACAGCAGAGTCAGCCAGGCTGACAGCAGAGTCAGCCAGGCTGACAGCTGTACCACGGAACTGTGCTCTTCTTTATTGTGAATTATTATGTAGTTCATATAAGTTTTCTTCTGATGTTTACTTTTCACTTTCATCTACACATACACATCACTACAAACACACTACTACGTACACATGTATATACATGTGTACACATACACATCACTACAAACACACTACTACGTACACATGTATATACATGTGTACACATACACATCACTACAAACACACTACTACGTACACATGTATATACATGTGTACACATACACATCACTACAAACACACTACTACGTACACATGTATATACATGTGTACACGTTCTCATAAGCATATCTACACTCTCTCACACCACTGTTTAAGTTAATGAATTCTATATGAATAGTGTAAGAAAATTAAGAAAATTCTTGATCATGTTATTTAAATTTTCTTAAGAAACTGGAATGAGGGTTACAATATTTTGATGAAATATTTTGGAAAAGGATATAAATATGTGAAGAAGTGATTAACTTCAGAGACTTGGAGTTAAAACACAGATATTCTTATAAATTATCTTAATAAACATTTAGTTTAATTAGAATTAATTATTAAGTAATTCTCTCAGTTTTCTCATACTCTCTTCACTCGGATAAAAAAAAAACTCGGTGATGAAAATAAAAACTATCAACCTGGATGATACGATCTACTGACAATAAGAATTTGGTGGTGGCTGCCACAACCTGGCCAGTACGACGCCACAACCTGGCCAGTACGACGCCACAACCTGGCCAGTACGACGCCACAACCTGGCCAGTACGATGCCACAACCTGGCCAGTACGACACCACAACCTGGCCAGTACGATGCCACAACCTGGCCAGTACGACGCCACAACCTGGCCAGTACGACGCCACAACCTGGCCAGTACGACGCCACAACCTGGCCAGTACGACGCCACAACCTGGCCAGTACGACGCCACAACCTGGCCAGTACGACGCCACAACCTGGCCAGTACGACTGTGTGTTAATGTCTCCCAGACTGTTGTTATGTACTGTGATGTATCAATGTTAACATATATTACACACTGAATGTTGTGGTGTACTATGTTGCAGAGATATATTACACACTGAATGTTGTGGTGCACTATGTTGCAGAGATATATGACACACTGAATGTTGTGGTGCACTATGTTGCAGAGATATATTACACACTGAATGTTGTGGTGCACTATGTTGCAGAGATATATGACACACTGAATGTTGTGGTGCACTATGTTGCAGAGATATATTACACACTGAATGTTGTGGTGCACTATGTTGCAGAGATATATGACACACTGAATGTTGTGGTGCACTATGTTGCAGAGATATATGACACACTGAATGTTGTGGTGCACTATTTTGCAGAGATATATTACACACTGAATGTTGTGGTGCACTATGTTGCAGAGATATATGACACATTGAATGTTGTGGTGCACTATGTTGCAGAGATATATGACACATTGAATGTTGTGGTGCACTATGTTGCAGAGATATATGACACACTGAATGTTGTGGTGCACTATGTTGCAGAGATATATTACACACTGAATGTTGTGGTGCACTATGTTGCAGAGATATATTACACACTGAATGTTGTGGTGCACTATGTTGCAGAGATATATGACACACTGAATGTTGTGGTGCACTATGTTGCAGAGATATATTACACACTGAATGTTGTGGTGCACTATGTTGCAGAGATATATGACACACTGAATGTTGTGGTGCACTATGTTGCAGAGATATATGACACACTGAATGTTGTGGTGCACTATGTTGCAGAGATATATTACACACTGAATGTTGTGGTGCACTATGTTGCAGAGATATATGACACATTGAATGTTGTGGTGCACTATGTTGCAGAGATATATGACACACTGAAAGTTGTGGTGCACTATGTTGCAGAGATATATGACACATTGAATGTTGTGGTGCACTATGTTGCAGAGATATATGACACATTGAATGTTGTGGTGCACTATGTTGCAGAGATATATGACACACTGAATGTTGTGGTGCACTATGTTGCAGAGATATATGACACATTGAATGTTGTGGTGCACTATGTTGCAGAGATATATGACACATTGAATGTTGTGGTGCACTATGTTGCAGAGATATATGACACACTGAATGTTGTGGTGCACTATGTTGCAGAGATATATGACACATTGAATGTTGTGGTGCACTATGTTGCAGAGATATATGACACACTGAATGTTGTGGTGCACTATGTTGCAGAGATATATGACACATTGAATGTTGTGGTGCACTATGTTGCAGAGATATATGACACACTGAATGTTGTGGTGTACTATGTTGCAGAGATATATGACACATTGAATGTTGTGGTGCACTATGTTGCAGAGATATATTACACACTGAATGTTGTGGTGCACTATGTTGCAGAGATATATGACACATTGAATGTTGTGGTGTACTATGTTGCAGAGATATATGACACATTGAATGTTGTGGTGCACTATGTTGCAGAGATATATGACACATTGAATGTTGTGGTGCACTATGTTGCAGAGATATATGACACATTGAATGTTGTGGTGTACTATGTTGCAGAGATATATGACACATTGAATGTTGTGGTGCACTATGTTGCAGAGATATATGACACATTGAATGTTGTGGTGCACTATGTTGCAGAGATATATTACACACTGAATGTTGTGGTGCACTATGTTGCAGAGATATATTACACACTGAATGTTGTGGTGCACTATGTTGCAGAGATATATGACACATTGAATGTTGTGGTGCACTATGTTGCAGAGATATATTACACACTGAATGTTGTGGTGCACTATGTTGCAGAGATATATTACACACTGAATGTTGTGGTGCACTATGTTGCAGAGATATATGACACATTGAATGTTGTGGTGCACTATGTTGCAGAGATATATGACACATTGAATGTTGTGGTGCACTATGTTGCAGAGATATATTACACACTGAATGTTGTGGTGCACTATGTTGCAGAGATATATGACACATTGAATGTTGTGGTGCACTATGTTGCAGAGATATATGACACATTGAATGTTGTGGTGCACTATGTTGCAGAGATATATGACACATTGAATGTTGTGGTGTACTATGTTGCAGAGATATATGGCATATAGCTGGAAAGTAATGAAAAAGACAAAACTGTAGAAGGGAACTATTGAATGAAGGAGTTTGTTTCACAGGTGAAAGTTCCTCTCTGCTGTTATGTGTTTTTTTTCACCACCATCGTTGTGTTGTGATGTGTATAAAGTCTGTCTGATACACCAGAGTTAATAATACTGTATGTAACATGTTTGGTAAATACCTGATAAAAAACTTATTGACAGGATTCTTTTCTTAGGATTCTGTTGGTAGGAATCAAGTTCATAAGACTGGACGCTATTATGAGATTACTACTGGAAGGACTTTTAGTAGAAGACCTCCGGTAGGTTTCTGTTGGAAATAGTTTTGGCAAGACTCTATTGGTAAAAGACTTTAGGTAGCGATTCGTTTGTAACGTATAAGATGAATAAGATGAGACTCACGAAATCGTAATGGCACGATTGCAAACAAACCAAACCACGGGCGGGATTTGAACCCGCGGTCAGAGAGTCTCAAATCCCGCCCGTGGTATGATTTGGTTAAGATGAATCAAGTCAGATGGTTTTACAGTGACATATAAAACAGTGTATTAACACACAAAACATGAAAGTAACTCATGTGTGGAGAAATTTACTCCAGGAGGGGGGTATGAGCCCCCTTCAGCCCCTTTCAGCCCTTTCAGCCCTGAGGGGCCCAGCCCTCTCAGAAGGGGCAAGCATCTTGTTTACTGCTACAGCGAGTAATTGACCCCAGATGCAGTACCAGTATGTGACGTGGCTCGACGCTCCGTGCGGTCCAGTGTTGCAGAGTGTATTTTAATAAGAGACAATTCATCTCTTACCTTTGCTCCCACTTTATTACCATAGTAAAGATAGTGGACATTGTTGTCTATGCTTAAGACAGCAAGAATCAAACATTCTGCTTTGCTTCATCGAGGAAGTGGCAAGGAAGCAAAAGTACTATGTCAGCTTTTCCTTTGTGCAAGGGGCAGTGACGGCGTGGTGTGCTGTGGCGTCTTCAGATTACTTTTGACTCTACTGAGAGTGACACTGACGCCAGGATAACCAACAAAGAACACTGATCTGTGCGTTAGTGTGAACAAAGTGTCTCATAAAACACAATAAACACTTAAGAGAAGTGTGATCAGCTTCTTTAGTGATAAGATTGTGAACAATAAAGACAAATCTTGTGGAACATAGTGTACCAGTGTGCGTATTCCTAGACTATGGAAGACGTGGACATCCAAGGACACTTCAGCTTCTATCAAGTCACCGATACCTGTCGAAGGTGTGAAGAACACCATAGCTCACGCTACAAGAGCAAGGTAGGTTACGAATTTCTTGTAGTACGGGGGACTGCGCAGTTCTTGAGTCGCAAGGAGTTTGTAATCAACCTATAGTCGGCAGTAAGGTGCGGACTTTTGAGTCCAAACAAGTACGTAATTTGTCAGCAATCAGTGAATGAAATATGCTGACATAACACCCCCTAGGGGTAATTTATAATTTATAAATTATAAATCTTTACAGCCCGTTGAGAGATGACTTCGACAGCTTCTCAAGACCTCGTCTGCAGGGGCGGCTGTGTAGACGATGAGTTGTCTTTCTAAGTTGAGTACAAACTCTTTAAACTTAACTGGTAATGCCATTTCTCAACATCATAAGTATCATAACAATAAAAAAGTATAGTGACACAAATCATTAGATAAACACATAAAAAAGTAAATTGAGACATAAAACAGTGTAGTGAGAAATAAATAAGTACAATAACACATAAAAAAGCTTAATAACAAACAAACCATCATAATTACACACAAAAATATATGTAATATAAAACAGTACAATAACACAGAAGACCAGTACAGTACAATAACACAGAAGACCAGTACAGTACAATAACACAGAAGACCAGTACAGTACAATAACACAGAAGACCAGTGCAGTACAATAACACAGAAGACCAGTACAGTACAATAACACAGAAGACCAGTACAGTACAATAACACAGAAGACAAGTACAGTGCAATAACACAGAAGACCAGTACAGTGCAATAACACAGAAGACCAGTACAGTACAATAACACAGAAGACCAGTACAGTGCAATAACACAGAAGACCAGTACAGTGCAATAACACAGAAGACCAGTACAGTACAATAACACAGAAGACCAGTACAGTGCAATAACACAGAAGACCAGTGCAGTACAATAACACAGAAGACCAGTACAGTACAATAACACAGAAGACCAGTACAGTGCAATAACACAGAAGACCATTACAGTACAATAACACAGAAGACCAGTACAGTGCAATAACACAGAAGACCAGTACAGTACAATAACACAGAAGACCAGTGCAGTACAATAACACAGAAGACCAGTACAGTACAATAACACAGAAGACCAGTACAGTGCAATAACACAGAAGACCAGTGCAGTACAATAACACAGAAGACCAGTACAGTACAATAACACAGAAGACCAGTGCAGTACAATAACACAGAAGACCAGTACAGTACAATAACACAGAAGACCAGTACAGTACAATAACACAGAAGACCAGTACAGTACAATAACACAGAAGACCAGTACAGTACAATAACACAGAAGACCAGTGCAGTACAATAACACAGAAGACCAGTACAGTACAATAACACAGAAGACCAGTACAGTGCAATAACACAGAAGACCAGCACAGTACACTAACACAGAAGATCAGTAAAGTACAATAACACAGAAGACCAGTACAGTATAATACACACAGTACCAGTGCAGTACAGTACAGTAACGAAGAGGACCAGTACGGTACAGTAACACAGAAGACCAGCACATTACAAAAACAGAGAAAACCAGTACAGTCCAAACCACAAAAGACCAGTACAGCACAGTAACACAAAAGACCAGTACAGAACAATAACACGGAATACCAGTACATTACAAGAACAGAAAACCAGTACAGTACAGTAACACAGATGACCAGTACAGAACAACAACACAGAAGACCAGTACAGAACAATACACAGAATTCCAGTACAGTACATTAAAACACAGGATCAGTACTTTACAGTAACACATAAAACAACGCAGTACACTAACACAGAACACCAACACAGTACAATAACACACAGGACCAGTACAGTGTAATACACACAATATCAGTACAGAACAGTACAGTAACACAGAGGAACAGTACGGTAGAGAAACACAAAAGACCAGCACAGTACAATAACACAAAAAGCCAGTGCAGTAAAAAAACACAGAAAAGAAGTGCAGTTTAAATCAGAGAAAACCAGTGCAGTACAATAACACAGAAGACCAGAAGTGTACAATAACACGGAAGACCAGTACAGAATAATACACAGATGAACAGTATAGTACATTAACACACAGGACCAGTACAGCACAATATCTCAGAAGACAAGTGGAGTACAATATCACAAAAGACCAGTACAGTGCAATATCACAAAAGACCAGTACAGTGCAATAACACAGAAGAACAGTACAGTACAGTAACGCAGAAGACCAGTACAATACAATAACAGAAGAAAATAACAGTACAATAACACAAAAGACCATTACAGTGCAAAAACACAGAAGACCAGCACAGTACCATAACAGAGAAGTCCAGTACAGTAAAATAACAAACAAGACCAGTACAGTAACACAAAAGACCAATACAGTGCAGTAACACGGAAGACCAGTACAGTAAAATAACACAGAAGACCAGTACAGTAAAATAAACAAGACCAGCACAGCAATACAGAAGACCAGTACAGTGCAGTAACACAGATGACTAGTACAGTACAGTAACACAGAAGACCAGTGCAGTATAGTAACACAGAAGAGGAGTACAATAACACAGAATACGAGTACAGTACAGTAACACAGTGGACCAGTACGGTACAGTAACAAAGAACACCGGTACAGTACAATAACACAGAGGACTAGCACTGTACAGTAAGACAGTGGACTAGTACAGTAACACAGAAGACGAATACAGAACAGTTACACAGAAGACCAGTACAGTACAATAACATAAAAAAACCAGAATAGTACAGTAACACAGAAGACCAGTGCAGTACTATAACACAGACGAGCAATACAATTCATTAACACAGAAAACGAGTACAGTACAAATCACAGAAGACCAGTGCAGAACAATAACACAGAAGACCGGTACAGTTTACCTGGAGTTTACCTGGAGAGAGTTCCGGGGGTCAACGCCCCCGCGGCCCGGTCTGTGACCAGGCCTCCTGGTGGATCAGAGTCTGATCAACCAGGCTGTTGCTGCTGGCTGCACGCAAACCAACGTACGAGCCACAGCCCGGCTGATCAGGAACTGACTTTAGGTGCTTGTCCAGTGCCAGCTTGAAGACTGCCAGGGGTCTGTTGGTAATCCCCCTTATGTGTGCTGGGAGGCAGTTGAACAGTCTCGGGCCCCTGACACTTATTGTATGGTCTCTTAACGTGCTAGTGACACCCCTGTTTTTCATTGGGGGGATGGTGCATCGTCTGCCAAGTCTTTTGCTTTCGTAGTGAGTGATTTTCGTGTGCAAGTTCGGTACTAGTCCCTCTACGATTTTCCAGGTGTATATAATCATGTATCTCTCCCTCCTGCGTTCCAGGGAATACAGGTTTAGGAACCTCAAGCGCTCCCAGTAATTGAGATGTTTTATCTCCGTTATGCGCGCCGTGAAAGTTCTCTGTACATTTTCTAGGTCGGCAATTTCACATGCCTTGAAAGGTGCAGTTAGTGTGCAGCAATATTCCAGCCTAGATAAAACAAGTGACCTGAAGAGTGTCATCATGGGCTTGGCCTCCCTAGTTTTGAAGGTTCTCATTAACCATCCTGTCATTTTTTTAGCAGATGCGATTGATACAATGTTATGGTCCTTGAAGGTGAGATCCTCCGACATAATCACTCCCAGGTCTTTGACGTTGGTGTTTCGCTCTATTTTGTGGCCAGAATTTGTTTTGTACTCTGATAAAGATTTAATTTCCTCATGTTTACCATATCTGAGTAATTGAAATTTCTCATCGTTGAACTTCATAATGTTTTCTGCAGCCCACTGAAAGATTTGGTTGATGTCCGCCTGGAGCCTTGCAGTGTCTGCAATGGAAGACACTCTCATGCAGATTCGGGTGTCATCTGCAAAGGAAGACACGGTGCTGTGGCTGACATCCTTGTCTATGTCGGATATGAGGATGAGGAACAAGATGGGAGCGAGTACTGTGCCTTGTGGAACAGAGCTTTTCACCGTAGCTGCCTCGGACTTTACTCTGTTGACGACTACTCTCTGTGTTCTGTTAGTGAGGAAATTATAGATCCATCGACCGACTTTTCCTGTTATTCCTTTAGCACGCATTTTGTGCGCTATTACGCCATGGTCACACTTGTCGAAGGCTTTTGCAAAGTCTGTATATATTACATCTGCATTCTTTTTGTCTTCTAGTGCATTTAGGACCTTGTCGTAGTGATCCAATAGTTGAGACAGACAGGAGCGACCTGTTCTAAACCCATGTTGCCCTGGGTTGTGTAACTGATGGGTTTCTAGATGGGTGGTGATCTTGCTTCTTAGGACCCTTTCAAAGATTTTTATGATATGGGATGTTAGTGCTATTGGTCTGTAGTTCTTTGCTGTTGCTTTACTGCCCCCTTTGTGGAGTGGGGCTATGTCTGTTGTTTTTAGTAACTGTGGGACGACCCCCGTGTCCATGCTCCCTCTCCATAGGATGGAAAAGGCTCGTGATAGGGGCTTCTTGCAGTTCTTGTTGAACACAGAGTTCCATGAGTCTGGCCCTGGGGCAGAGTGCATGGGCATGTCATTTATCGCCTGTTCGAAGTCATTTGGTGTCAGGATAACATCGGATAGGCTTGTGTTAAGCAAATTTTGTGGCTCTCTCATAAAAAATTCATTTTGATCTTCGACTCTCAGTCTGGTTAGCGGCTTGCTAAAAACTGAGTCATATTGGGACTTGAGTAGCTCACTCATTTCCTTGCTGTCATCTGTGTAGGACCCATCTTGTTTAAGTAGGGGCCCAATACTGGACGTTGTTCTCGATTTTGATTTGGCATAGGAGAAGAAATACTTTGGGTTTCTTTCGATTTCATTTATGGCTTTTAGTTCTTCCCGCGATTCCTGACTCCTAAATTATTCTTTTAGCTTAAGTTCGATGCTTGCTATTTCTCTGACCAGTGTCTCCCTACGCATTTCAGATATATTGACCTCTTTTAGCCGCTCTGTTATTCTTTTCCGTCGCCTGTAAAGGGAGCGCCTGTCTCTTTCTATTTTACATCTACTCCTCCTTTTTCTTAGAGGAATAAGCCTTGTGCATACATCGAGTGCCACCGAGTTAATCTGTTCTAGGCATAAGTTGGGGTTTGTGTTGCTTAGTATATCTTCCCAGCTTATATCGGTTAGGACTTGGTTTACTTGGTCCCACTTTATGATTTTGTTATTGAAGTTGAATTTGGTGAATGCTCCCTCGTGACTAGTCTCATTATGTCGGTCTGGGGCTCCACGCATACATGTCTGAACCTCAATTATGTTGTGATCTGAGTATATTGTTTTTGATATGGTGACATTTCTTATCAGATCATCATTGTTAGTGAAGATGAGGTCTAGTGTATTCTCCAGTCTAGTAGGCTCTATTATTTGCTGGTTTAAATTTAATTTTGTGCAGAGATTTAAAAGCTCGTGTGAGTGTGAGTTTTCATCAGAGCTGCCTCCTGGTGTTATTACTGCAACAATATTATTTGCTACATTCCTCCATTTTAGGTGCCTTAAGTTGAAATCCCCCAGGAGCAAGATGTTGGGTGCAGGAGCTGGAAGATTTTCCAGACAGTGGTCAAATTTTAACAGCTGTTCCTGGAATTGCTGGGATGTTGCATTCGGAGGCTTGTAGACTACCACAATGACTAGGTTTTGGTTCTCGACCTTTACTGCTAAAACTTCCACTACATCATTTGAGGCATTAAGCAGTTCTGTGCAAACAAGTGACTCTGCAATGTACAGGCCAACCCCCCCCTTTTGCCTGTTCACTCTGTCACATCTGTATAGGTTGTAACCTGGGATCCATATTTCGTTGTCCAAGTGATCCTTTATGTGGGTCTCAGTGAAAGCCGCGAACATTGCCTTTGCCTCTGCAAGCAGTCCACGGATGAAAGATATTTTGTTGTTTGTTGCTGGCTTTAGACCCTGTATATTTGTAAAGAAGAATGTTATCGGACTGGTGGTATTGTTGGTACTGGGGGGGGGGATTTTTTTTCCGGCATTAGTATCTGTATCTGTTGGTTTGGAGGCCATCGACTGTGGTTCCACTCCAGGAATGACTGGATTTGGTGTACGATTTCTGCCATTTCCTGCCAGTTTTTTTTTCCTTCCTGGCACTAAAAAACCTCTCCCTCTTGAGTGGCTGTGGCTACCCAGGTTTTCCCATGGCCTGGATGTTTTGTATCTTTTTGTCCCCTTTAGATGGTATGCCTGGCAATTTAAATTATAGCACAGTCTTTCCTGTACTGAAGAGGTACACAGTTCAGGGTGAAAAAGCTTACAGGAAGGGAGTTTACATTTTCCTGTTGCCATATGGGCATGGCATTTTCTAGGGTGGTCATAGTTGCACGTCCCATCTGTTTTTCCAGATTTCCCATGCCAGCAGATACCAAGTGCATAGTATGTGCACGGGCTTGGTTTCCGTTTGCCTTGGGTTTCTGTGACTGTATTCCCTGTTGGTGCATGTTTCCCTGTCTTACTTCTATCCTCCCTAGCACCAACAATGGAGCTCCCACCAGTTGTTTTTGGTAATATATCCTCACTATTGCTAGTGGAGTCCTCTTGTTTGCTATTTCCTGCGGTATTTCTAGTTTGCAATATTGGTTTTATCTTATCTTTGACTACACTTGTTTCCCTACTATGGCTCCTGTCCCCTATGAGGTCATTTATATGTATTCCTTCCTGCATATAATTCCCGACTACCTGGACAAAATCTCCATCTTCACCATTACTGTCTCCCAGGACAGCACCTCCCGCTTCACCATTACTGTCTCCCAGGACAGCACTATCAGCCCCACATTTACTGACTACCAGGTCTTCATCTCCAGCCTTACAGTTTCTGACTACATGGCCAGTATCAAGGGCAGTACCATTCAGCCCAGACTTTTTATGTTCCCATCTGTTGTAGAAAGCTTCCAGGTTGTCTATGAAAGCAGCTTTGATGTTGTCCTCTTTTAATACCCTTGTGATTTTAGTCCACAGATTTATCTCATTTGGGCATACCCAAAAACACTTCCCTGTTTTAACACTGCTTGTAGCTAGTTCTTGGATATCTGCACAAGGGGCGTGACATCAATTTCCACAAAAATGACAATTTACCCATGTGGAAGCCCGTTTGTTTGACTGACCATAGACTACACACAGCTTCATAATGATTTGAATGGTTGATTTACTGCAATTCTACTAGCAACCTCTTGAATATTCTATTAATAACCTCCTTAAATGAAGCTCTAGCTATTTGTATTTCTGTTTCTAACTGTTTTTATATATTGGACAGCTTACCGTGCACGTTCCTGATTTATATTTAATGTTTGTACAATAAGACAGAGGACCAGTACAGTACAATACCACAAAAGACCAGTACAGCACAATAACACAGAAGACCAGTACAGTACAATAACACACAAGATCAGTACAGTACAATAACACAGAAGACCAGTATAGTACAATAACACAGAAGACCAGTACAGTTCAGTAACACATAAGACAAGTACAGAATAATTCACAGAATACCAGCGCAGTACATTAACACAGAGGACTAGTACGGTACAGTAACACAGGCGACCAGCACAGTACACCAACACAGTACAATAACACAGAAGACTATAACAGTACAATGCACACAATACCAGCGCAGTACAGTACAATAACACAGAAGACCCGTACAGTACAAAAACACAGAAAACCAAAAGAGCTCATATCACAGAAGACCAGTGCAGTAAAATAACACAGAAGAGCAGTACAGTAAAATAACACAGAAGACCAGTACAGTAAAATAACACAGAAGACCAGTGCAGTAAAATAACACAGAAGAGCAGTACAGTAAAATAACACAGAAGACCAGTTCAGTAAAATAACACAGAAGACCAGTACAGTAAAATAACACAGAAGACCAGTACAGCAAAATAACACAGAAGACCAGTGCAGTAAAATAACACAGAAGACCAGTACAGCAAAATAACACAGAAGACCAGTGCAGTAAAATAACACAGAAGACCAGTACAGTAAAATAACACAGAAGACCAGTACAGTAAAATAACACAGAAGACCAGTACAATAAAATAACACAGAAGACCCGTACAGAACAATACACAGAATACCATAACAGTATACGACCAGCACAGTACACTAACACAGATCAGTAAAGCTTAATAACACAGAAGACCAGCAAAGTATAATACACACAATACCAGTGAAGTACAGTACAGTAACGCAGAGGACCAGTACGGTACAGAAACACAGAAGACAAACACAGTACAGTAACACAGAAGACCTGTACAGTACAATAGCACAAAAGACCCGTACAGTACAATAACACAGAAGGCTAGTACAGTACAATAATACAGAATACTAACGCAGAACAATAACACAGAAGACCAGTACAGTACAATAAATAAAAAGACCAGTACAGTACAGTAACACGGAAGACCAGAGAAGTACTATAACAGAGACGGGCAATACAGTTCATTAACACAGAAGACCAGTAGAGTACTATAACATAGAAGGCCAATACAATATAATAACACAGGTGACCAGTACAGAACAATAACACAGAAGACTAGTACAGCACAATAACACAGATCAGTACAGTACAGTAACAAAGGAGACAGGTACAGTACAGTAACACGTAAGACCAGTACTGTACAATAAAAAAATACCAGTAGAATACAATAAGACAGAAGACCAGTACAGTACAGTAACACAGAACATCATTACAATACAATAACGCAGAAAACCAGTGCAGTATAATAACACAGAAGACCAGTACAGAACAATAACACAAAAGACCAGTACAGTAACACAGAATACCAGTACAGTACAGTAGCACACAGGAACAGTTCTGTACAGTTACACAGAGGGCCACTACGGTTCAATAACATAGAAGACCAGTACAGTACAATAACACAGAAGACCAGTACATTTCAAATCACAGAAAAAGAGTACAGTACAATTGCACAAAAGACCAGTATAAAACAACACACAAGACTAGTAGCGTACAATAACACAGAGGCCCAGTACAATAACGCAGAAGACAAGTAGAGTACAATAACACGGAAGACCAGAACATAATAACACAGAAAACCAGTACAGCACAAAAACTCAGAAGACCAGTACATTACAGTAAAACAGAAGACCAGTACATAAAAACAACACAGAAGACCAATACAGAACAATACACAGAAGACAGGTACAGTAAAATAATACAGAGGACCAGTACAGCACCTTAACACAGAAGACCTGTTCAGTACAATAACACAGAAGACAAGTACAGTATAATAACACAGAAAACCAGTACAGAACTATAACAAAGAAGATTAGTTCAGTACAATAACACAGATCAGTACAGTACAGTAACACACAAGACCATTACAGTACAGTAACACACAAGACCATTACAGTACAGTAACACACAAGACCAGTACTGTACAGTGACACAGAACACCAGTAAAATACAATAATACAAAAGACCAGTACAGTACAATAACAGAGAATACAAGTACAGTACAATAATACAGAAGACCAGTACAGTACAGTAACACCGAAGACCGGTACAGTACAATAACAAGCAAGACCAGTACTGTACAATGCACACAATACCAGTACAGTACAATAACACAGAAGACCAGTGCAGAACAACACAGAAGACCAGTAAAGAACAATACACAGAATACAAGTACAGTACATTAACACAGAAGACCAGTTCGGTATAGTAACATAAAGACCAGCACAGTACACTAGCACAGAAGACCATTACTGTACAGTGCCCACAATATCAGTACATTGCAGTACAGTAACACAGAGGACCAGCACAGTACAAAAAAACAGCCGGTACAGTTCAAATTTCAGAAGACCAGTACGGTACAATAACACCGAGGACCAGTACGGTACAATAACACAGACTACCAGTAGAGTACATTAACACGGAAGACCAGTACATTGAAATAACACAGAACACCAGTGCAGTACAGTGAAACAGAAGACCAGTACAGAAGAATAACACAGAAGACGCGTTCAGAAGAATACGCAGAAAACCAGTAGAGTAGAATAAGAGAGGAGACCAGAACATTACAATAACACAGAAGACTAGTACAGAACAATAACACGGGAGACCATTACAGAATAATGCATAGAAAACCGGTACAGTACATTAACACAGAGGACCAGTACAGCACCATAACACAGAAAACCAGTAGAGTACAATCACATAGAATGCCAGTACAGTACAAGAACACAAAAGACCTGTACATTGCAATAGCACAGATGGCCAGTGCAGCACAGTAAGACAGAAGACCAGCATATTACAATAACACAGAAGACCAGCATATTACAATAACACAGAAGACCAGCATATTACAATAACACAGAAGACCAGCATATTACAATAACACAGAAGACCAGCATATTACAATAACACAGAAGACCAGCATATTACAATAACACAGAAGACCAGTACAGTACAATAACACAGAAGACCAGTACAGTACAATAACACAGAAGACCAGTACATTACAATAACACAGAAGACCAGTGCTACAAAAAACGCGATATCTAATAAGCATAGAGATCTCCAGTGAATACTAGAAAGGACTGCCTTTCTAGCATCCAGCCTGTTACTGGGTTTTTTTAGCAAGTATTCAGTATCTTGGTCCAGTTATCCATTAGAATTTAGTAAGATTCAATAGTGCTTCAGGATTGCAACTGGTAGACTACTGACTAAAGAAATTAAAATTTAATAAGCTTATTAATAACAATAAAGTTGTCTTGGCGTATATTATCAAAGTATATTAATCAATTTAATATAATTTAAGATACAAGTTGCTACACTTCTCTCGTGAACAGTAGTATTGTGCTGAAGGCACATATCACATCTTTATTGCTTTTAAATACCGTCTGTTACATTGTTAGCATTTAATAACTGTGGCATGCAAAGAGTACGTAACCTTTATTCGGCGCATGTACACACCCTCATTTACAGGCTATCTCCCCCAGCCAGCGAACCAGGGAACTAAGGGTTGGCGATGGGGCCCAGTCGTTCAATCAGTACCCAGGTTCCAGCCAATTAGAAGATGGTTTTGGCAATCGCAGAGGTTATGTGGGTACCACTCTCTTGTCTGCCCTTGTCATTCCCATTCTAGAGCTGGTTGAAGAACGGTCTGCTCTCTAGTGGCTTCTATTCTGCCTTGCTTACCGTGGAGTACACTAATACCTAGTGTACATACTTCTATTCTAAACTGGTGAAGGATAATACAAGTCAAACGTTTTTCTGCTGTGTTTATTTTGCTCCCTTTACACTCAGGATAACAGGCCATTTGGACTCCTGGGTTGTAATAATAACATAATACAAATATATACAAGTTTGTGTGTATGTGTGTAAGTGCTCTATGTAGTTCGCTATGTCTCTAGACTCGACTAGACTTAACCAGTGACTGACTAAAAGTCCTCACATAAACTAACTTCTTGACCAACCTGGCAATCAGAACAGCTTGCTTGAACAATAAAACGACTGATAAGCCGAACAACAATATAACAAGCAGCAGCGACACAGAATCAGGAACAAGGAGATAATATAATGACACTAAGTAGGGACCATCTGCAGATCCTCCAAAAAGAGTCACAAAACTCCCATACTACTGAATCTAAGTTCAGCATTAGAAAATCCCCGACTGTGACAGTACATAGATACCAGTACAAATTAGGTCAGAAGCTACAGCTCAGGACCTGAGTTTCTCAGAGTGTCTATGCGACACACAATCTCAGTACAACGTCGAAAATCACTAAGTCTAGGCTATGTTCTCTGAACAGTGTTACACAGAACCAACAACAAGAAAGCGACACAGACAATGTTCCAACAAGGGCCCACAAAGGAGAGCAGTAGAGGGACCTCTTGTTAGAAGCAATGTCAAACAGACAATCCTTAGCTGAGGCCAGGCAGACTCTCACTCCTGGTGAGGTGTGATCATTTCCCCCTGATCACGTGACTCTCCGTGAACTGCTGCTGCCCAGCAACTCAGAAGCCGGCAGTGAAACAAGCGAAGTGAAAACTACAGTAGTTAGACAATGCTGTCAGCTACTTAACACTCGAGCTATGAGCACTGAATAATATATAAATGTTACATCCTACCTAATAATATAACTAAGTCAAATAATAATATAAAGCAATATATTTACGATTTAGCTAATATTGCAAATATAAGCAATATAAAATTATATGAACACGTAATATACATTATATACATTGTGACCCATTCAGGGGTCGCAATAACCAGTACAGTACAATAACACAGACGACCAGTATAGTACAATAACACAGACGACCAGTACAGAACAATAGCACAGAAGACCAGTACAGTACAATAACACAGACGACCAGTATAGAACAATAGCACAGAAGACCAGTACAGTACAATAACACAGACGACCAGTACAGAATAATAGCACAGAAGACCAGTACAGTACTGTAACACAGAAGACCAGTACACAGCAACAACGCAGAAGACCAGTACAGTACATTAACACAGAGGACCAGTACAACACAAAAACTCAGAAAACCAGTAGAATACAATACTCAGAAGACCAGTACATTACGATAAGACAGAAGACTAGTACAGTACAGTAATACAGAAAACCAGTACAGAACAACACCACAGAAGACCAATACAGAACAATACACTGAAACTGGTACAGTAAATTAACACAGAGGACCAGTACAGCACCACAACGCAGAAGACCAGTAGAATACAATAACATAGAATGCTAGCACAGTACAATAACACAGAAGACCTGTACAGTACAATAACACAAATATCCAGTACAGTGCAATAACACAGAAAACCAGTACTGCACAGTAACACAGAAAACCTGTACAGTACAATAACACAGAAGACCAGTACAGTACAGTAACACGGAAGACCAGTACAGTACAATAACACAGAAGACTAGTACAGTACAATAACACAGAAGACCAGTACAGTACAGTAACACGGAAGACCAGTAGTGGTGACGTGTACTTAGCTCAGTGGTGACGTGTACTTAGCTCTGTCAGTGGTGACGTGTACTTAGCTCTGTGAAGACCTGTTTGTGTGCTCTTGAGTGGTGACCTGTACTTTGAGTGCTGACCTGTACTTAACTCTGTGAAGAAGTGTCTTGTTTGCTCCCGTGGACTGAACCAAGATGCCCTCCATCGAGCAACTTTACCAGCAACTTAAGGAAGAATTGAGGGCAGCGAAGATGGAGATACGGCGATTGACCGAGGAAAACAAGAGGATTCGTAGTAGTCCTCCTGTTTCGAGTCCTCAGGTCAAGAAGGGATCGTGGTCAGTGGCTGGACAGCAGGGGACGACGAAGTTGACGATCAAGAAGACGAATGGAAAGCCAGAAACGATGAAGAAGAAAGAGACTGCTGTGGAAACTCCCGTGGAAACCTCCAACGCATTCTCGGTGCTCCCCGACGAATGTGAGTCTACTACTGGGATCGTCACGACGAACGACAACAAGGAAGGTAAGAATATTGTTGTTGTTGGGGATAGCCAGGTTAGATACATGGATAGGGCATTCTGCTTGAAGGACAGGAGTAGGAGACAAAGGGTATGCTTTCCTGGGGCTGGGATGGAGGACATTGTTAGCCGGCTTGACATCATGAACGGTAATGGGATCAATCCTATTATTTGCCTCAGTGCTGGAGGCAATGATGTAGGCAAGCGTAGAAGTGAGGATTTAGTTAGAAAGTTCAGGACAGCTATAGACATGATTAGGAAGAAGGGGGGGCGCCCTGTTATATGTGGGATTTTGCCAAGAAGAGGTGTTGGTAATGAATGGTTGTCCAGAGCAATTGGTATTAATTGTTGGCTGGATAAACACTGTAAGGATAATGCAGTACCATTCATTGACAACTGGGACAACTTCTATGGCCGAAATGACATGTATGCCAGGGATGGGGTTCACTTATCCAGGGCAGGTGTGGGTTTTCTTGCTAACTCAGTTGAGGGGGTTGTTAGGACTTTAAACTAGGATTAGTTAGAGGTATGGGTTTACAAATGATTAATAATGAGTATGGATATATTGACTTATGCTCTGATATTAAGAATCTTAATAGTAACTGTCATGGAGTAACTCTGGGTAATAATAATTTCAGAAATTGTGTAAAAACAAAGATGAATAGGAAAAATGTGCAGAAGAAAAAACATATGATGGTATTTTATGCTAACAGTCGAAGTGCAAGAAATAAAATTAATGAACTACGTTTGGTAGCATGTGCTGGGAACTTTGATATCATTGCATTAACTGAAACGTGGTATTTATTTTTTATTTATTTATTTATAATTTGAGCACACTTACAGAGGTACAAAAAAATACAGATAAGAGCAGCATGCCAAAGCCACTTATACTATACATAGCATTACGGGCTGGCTTAAAATTAACTTAAGATTAACTAAGCAATGATGAAATCAGTGAAAAACATTAATGTAAACTGATTACTATAAAGCGCAAGTGAGTATTACAAAGACAGGTCATATGGTTGCATGCATTGTTATAAATTCAGTAGAATGGAGTATTCTGTTAGGTAGTGTATTTAAAAAATAATAAAGTTAGATTGGGTTTTAGGTTTAACATTTATGTGATATAATTGTGAGAAACATTTAAGATATACAATTTATAAGGTTCAGTTATTCAGTATTTATTTGGTTTTGGGTGAGTAAGTGATCTTTGAGAAGAGACTTGAATTTATAAACAGGTAGTGTTTCTTTTATATTTACAGGTAATGAATTCCAGATTTTAGGGCCTTTTATGTGCATTGAGTTTTTGCATAGCGTGAGATGGACACGAGAAATATCAAAGAGTGATCTGTGCCTTGTGTTATGGTCATGTGTTCTGTTGAGGTTGGCAAGGAGATGTTTGAGGGGAGGGTTAATATCAGAGTTGAGTGTTCTATGTATGTAATAGGTGCAGTAATAAGTATGGATGTTTTGTATGGTGAGTAGGTTGAGTGTATTGAATATTGGTGGAGTGTGCTGCCTGTAGTCGGGATATGACTGCTGAGTGTAATATTCAGGGATTTAAGTTATTCAATGTGGATAGATGTAATGGGAAGGGGGGAGGAGTTGCATTGTATGTTCGAGAAAATATTAATTGTTGCATAAACACAGGTATAAAAATAGATGGAGCAGTAACAGAGTCTGTTTGGGTAGAGTTCGTGGAGGGTCAAGAAAAACTAATTCTAGGTGTAATATACCGACCTCCAGGCTTGGATCACGATAGAGGGAGACTTCTTTGGGACGAAATTGTTAGGGCTTCTGGACACAGTAACGTAGTCATAGTAGGGGACTTTAACTTTAGCCAAATTGACTGGAATTCTTTGACAGGTAATCTAGAGTCCAGTGACTTCATGGAAACAGTTCAGGACTGTTTCCTGAAACAGAGTGTAACTGAACCTACCAGGGATAATAATTTGCTAGACCTAGTCTTGTCAAATAAGAAAACACTCGTGAATAATCTGGAGATCACTGAAGAGCTTGGCGCAAGTGATCACAAATCCATCACCTTTAGCATTAATTGGGAATGCAAGAATAATGATAATACAGTAAAAATCCCCGATTTTCGTTCTGCCGATTATAATGGACTTAGGGAACATCTGTCTAATCTTGACTGGGGTTATCTAGCTAATGATTTTATTGACGATAATCATACTTATGAATATGAAGGGATCTGCTTTTATGATAGTTTTCTTAATAATGTACACAGTGCCCAGAGTATATACATTCTCCAGAGAGAAATTAGGTCTAATAATAACGATCCCAAATGGGTTAACAGGAGGCTAAAGCATCTATTAGGGGAGAAAAGGGGAATTTATAGGCGCATCAGAAGAGGAGAGGTTAACCTTACTGACCAATATGTTCAGCTTAAAAGAGAAGTAAAAAAGGCGATTAGAAAGGCTAAACGTGACTATGAAATTAGAGTTGCTAATGAATCAAAGACCAATCCAAAGGGGTTCTTTCAAGTGTATAGGACGAAGGTGAAGGAAAAAGTAGGACCTCTGAAATCTGGGAATGGACAGCTGACGGATAATGAACTAGAAATGTGTTCCTTATTTAATGACTATTTTTTGTCAGTTTTTACACAGGAAGATGTAAATGAGATTCCAGTAATTAACAATTATTTAGTTCCTGATGAATTTGAGTTAACTAATATTACTGTCACGAGGGACATGGTTATTAAACAGATAGACAAACTGAAACAAAATAAGTCCCCGGGACCCGATGAGTTGTTTTCAAGGGTACTTAAGGAATGCAAGATGGAGCTTAGTCAGCCATTAACGAGTGTATTCAATGTGTCCATCCTTACCAGTGTTGTGCCAGAGTTGTGGAAGATGGCTAATGTGGTTCCTATATTCAAATCAGGGGATAAGTCCACTCCTTCAAATTACCGTCCAATAAGCCTGACATCTATAGTGGGCAAGTTATTAGAATCAATTATAGCTGACATTATCAGAAGTCACCTTGAAGAGCATAACTTGATAAATGAATCTCAGCATGGATTCACGAGAGGTCGTTCCTGCCTGACAAACTTACTGACGTTCTTCAATAGAACATTTGAGGCAGTTGACAGTGATAAGGAATATGATATTGTTTATTTGGATTTTAGTAAAGCCTTCGACAGAGTACCTCACAAGAGACTCTTAAGAAAAGTGGCAGCTCATGGTATAGGAGGTAAAGTTCTAGCATGGATTGAGGCATGGCTTACCAATAGAAAGCAGAGAGTTACCATTAATGGAGTGAAATCTGAATGGGGATTAGTCACTAGTGGCGTTCCACAAGGATCAGTTTTAGGGCCTCTACTGTTCATAATTTATATTAATGACCTTGATGAAGGGATTACTAGTGACATGAGTAAGTTTGCTGATGATACAAAGATAGGCCGTATAATTCACTCTGAGGAGGATATCAATGAACTCCAGGACGATTTGAACAAATTAATGTCTTGGTCTGAAAAATGGCAGATGAAGTTTAATGTGGAAAAGTGTAAGGTACTTGCCCTTGGTAATGAAAATAACCCTCGAAGCTATAATCTAGGTGAAGTAGAGCTTGGTCATACAGAATGTGAAAAAGACTTGGGAGTCATGGTAAGCAGAAATCTAAAGCCAAGACAGCAGTGCCTTAATGTGCGCAACAAGGCCAACAGATTACTTGGATTTATCTCAAGAAGTATAAGTAACAGAAGTCCAAAAGTTATTTTACAGCTCTATACATCACTAGTGAGGCCTCATTTAGATTATGCTGCTCAGTTTTGGTCCCCTTACTACAGGATGGACATAGACTCATTAGAGAACATACAGAGAAGAATGACTAAAATGATTTACTGTGTAAGGAACCTCCCGTATGAAGATAGACTTAAAGCCTTAAATCTCCACTCTCTGGAGAGGCGTAGAATGAGGGGAGATATCATTGAAGTGTATAAGTGGATGACGGGCATAAACAAAGGAGACATTAATAAAGTACTGAGGGTGTCGAACCAGGTAAGAACCAGGAATAATGGATTTAAGTTGGATAAATTTAGATTTAGAAAGGACATAGGTAAGTACTGGTTTTCTAACAGAGTTGTAGATGCGTGGAACAGTCTTCCCAGTGGGGTGATAGAGGCTAGGACCTTGGGTAGCTTTAAGAAGAGACTGGACAAATATATGAGTGGGAGGGGCTGGGTTTGATTGGTGTCAAGGGGTACAGAAGTTATTTCTTGAGTAGCTTTAGGTAGATGTCGTTTTGATAAGGACCTGCCTCTTATGGGCCAGTAGGCCTTCTGCAGTGTTCCTACATTCTTATGTTCTTATGTTCTTACAGTACAATAACACAGAAGACCAGTACAGTACAGTAACACGGAAGACCAGTACAGTACAATAACACAGAAGACTAGTACAGTACAATAACACAGAAGACCAGTACAGTACAGTAACACGGAAGACCAGTACAGTACAATAACACAGAAGACCAGTACGGTACAATAACACAGAAGACCAGTACAGTACAATAACACAGAAGACCAGTACAGTACAATAACACAGAAGACCAGTACAGTACAATAACACAGAAGACCAGTACAGTACAATAACACAGAAGACCAGTACAATACAATAACACAAAATACCAGTACAGTACAATAACTCACAAGACCAGTACATTACAATAATGAACATTAAAATGGTATAAAATACCGACAGGTTGTTAGGTAAGACACATATGCAACAGTTAGGTATCTTTATTATGAAACGTTTCGCCTACACAGTAGGCTTCTTCAGTCAGGTACAGAAAAGTTGATAGAAGCATTTTGATGTTCATCTTGATAGAAGCAGAAGATACTTGAAGACGATGTAATCAGTCCATCACCCTTAAAGTTTTGAGGTGGACTGACCACCTCAAAACTTTAAGGGTGATGGACTGATTACATCGTCTTCAAGTATCTTCTGCTTCTATGAACTTTTCTGTACCTGACTGAAGAAGCCTACTGTGTAGGCGAAACGTTTCATAATAAAGATACCTAACTGTTGCATATGTGTCTTACCTAACAACATTACAATAATACAGGCTAGCAATGTAGTTCATTAGCACAGAAGAACAGTTGAGTACAATAACTCACAACTCACAGGTATTTTGGTATTTGTTAAATCTTCTGTATAGAGTGTACACTGTATAGAGTGCACACTGTATAGAGTGTACACTGTATAGAGTGTACATTGTATAGAGTGTACACTGTATCGAGTGTACACTGTATAGAGTGTACATTGTATAGAGTGTACACTGTATAGAGTGTACACTGTATAGAGTGTACACTGTATATAGTGTACACTGTATAGAGTGTACACTGTATAGAGTGTACACTGTACAGAGTGTACACTGTATAGTGTCTACACTGTATAGCGTACACAATGTATAAAGTGTACAAATTGCACATGATTGTAGAAAAATGTTCAGAAGCTAACAACTGGTGTATACTTTTTTCCTGAGTCCTTTAATTACAGTATTAACTGCGTTCAAGCTGATATCTTAAACTGTTAGGTACAATAGGCCTGTTAAACAGTACCTGTGCTGGTAATATATTAAATTTTGAGATACGCCTAAATCTTATGATATAAGTAATGATCTTTAAGTCTAAAACATTGACAGGTTCACTGACACTATGAAGTGAGTAATATCGAATATTAATGTGAAACATGACGAGTGGATTCCTCGGAATTTGTCATTTATCCATTTATATCATAATATACATTTATAATATTGAAATGGGGCTCATATGAAAACAAATTCACAGATTACAGATGACACAAAAATCGGAAAGGCTTCGTCAGGTAGTCGCAGCAGCCATAAAATTAAGAGTTTAAGAACGATGTGGGTGAGTTAATTCATTCTGGACTCAGACATTATGAAAATTAGACACATATGCAACATCTGGGTATCTTTAATGTAGACGTTTCGTCATCCAGTGGCTTTATCAATACAAATTCTAGGACATAATTTGAAGACAGTAAAATTATATGCGAAAGATGAGGTAATCAGTCCCTCATCCTTGAAGTTGGTGTAAGGAGCACCGTAGTCGTGAAAAATCTGGAGCACAGGCAAGAAGGTTGGCGCTTATATAATGGCGTCAGGTGAAAAGAGGACGGATGGAAATATAAACACATATGCAGTATAATGTGATCCTTTATTGACAACGTTTCGCCCACACAGTGGGCTTTTTCAAGTCACAAACAGATCTACCTGGGGTGAAAAGAGGACGGGTAGCAGACGAAGGCATTGTCACTGATAGGCGGGATTCCCCAGTGGAAGTCGGTCGTACCCAAGGGACGGGTTAGTAGAAGTGAAGAGGGTTGCGGAGAAGCCCTCTGAACGAAGATTCGATAATGTTGCAGTGTCTGACAAGTCTGCTACCCGTCCCCTTTTCACTTGACTCTAGTAAATACGCGCCAGCCTTCTTGCCTGTGTTCCAGAGTCTTCACAACTACGGTGCTCTTCACACCAACTCCAACCATGAGGGACTGATTACCTCATCTTTTGTATATAGTTCTACTGTCTTCAAATTATGTCCTAGAATTTGTATTGATAAAGCCACTGGATGGCGAAACATCTACATTAAAGATACCCAGATGTTACATGTGTGTGTATAATTTTCATCTTGTCGGTGTTGTATACCATTCACGTACAAAAATTATGAGTATAAGTTATATGTAAACGCACGTACAGTTATAATTGAACGGAAATACCTTAAACTAGGTCTGGAAAGTAGCTGTAATATACTTATCAAAATACCTAAAATATACTAAGCATACTTGCTACGAGCAGCAACTAACAAGATGCATTATCATGTAATTTATGGTATCCATTATCAACAAATTGATGAATAAGACTCCTCATCTGAAACACTTGGTTATCTTATTTGGCGAAAGGTATCACCTGCACGGCAGGCTTCTTCGGCAGAATACAGTCAAATATAACACTGAAGACGGAAGAAGCAGTTATGAGATGATCATTGTCTCAATCTTGGTAGGTGAGTCCCTCCAGTCTACAACACACTCACACTTTACACAAGTGTCTGAGTCATCAACAGGAAGCTCACTTCCTACCGTCTAGTTTTCACCATTAAGCAACAGAAAAATATTAATTAATAGCGCACACAAGAATAATACTGAAAATAAATATATCTAGTGTTTCATTGTGTGTTGCTCCTCAACTTATCTTTATTGTTTGCCAGTTACATTACCTGGAGGGCATTCTGGGGATCAACGCCCCCGCAGCTTGGTGGATCAGGGCCTGATCAACGAGGCTGTTACTGCTGGCAGCACGTAGTCCAACGTAGGAACCACAGCCCGGCTGATCTGCACAATGCTCTTGCGAGTCTCCACCTTGAATATGCTTACCAGTTATTTTAGTATATGAAATTAGATGACTGACTAGAGACAAAAATGTAAAAAAATTAATTATAATTAAGGAAGAAGAGCACAAAAGACCGACAACATCAGTCGTCGTTGTTGCTTAACTTTAATATTTATACACTGACTCTGTTTTAATTATACTTTATTTTTCAGCCCATTGATTGAGCTTGGTCTCTCTCTGGGCCATAGTTAATGTGAAGCTGTTGGACCATGGTGGCAGCAGTGGCCAACTGGACCATAGTGGCAGCAGTGGCCAACTGGACCATGGTGGCAGCAGTGGTCAACTGGACCATGGTGGCAGCAGTGGCAGCAGTGGCCAACTGGACCATGGTGGCAGCAGTGGCCAACTGGACCATGGTGGCTGACCAACTGGACCATGGTGGCAGCAGTGGTCAACTGGACCATGGTGGCAGCAGTGGCCAACTGGACCATGGTGGCAGCAGTGACCAACTGGACCATGGTGGCAGCAGTGGCCAACTGGACCATGGTGGCAGCAGTGGCCAACTGGACCATGGTGGCAGCAGTGGCCAACTGGACCATGGTGGCAGCAGTGGCCAACTGGACCATGGTGGCAGCAGTGGCCAACTGGACCATGGTGGCAGCAGTGGCCAACTGGACCATGGTGGCAGCAGTGACCAACTGGACCATGGTGGCAGCAGTGGCCAACTGGACCATGGTGGCAGCAGTGGCCAACTGGACCATGGTGGCAGCAGTGGCCAACTGGACCATGGTGGCAGCAGTGGCCAACTGGACCATGGTGGCAGCAGTGGCCAACTGGACCATGGTGGCAGCAGTGGCCAACTGGACCATGGTGGCAGCAGTGGCCAACTGGACCATGGTGGCAGCAGTGGCCAACTGGACCATGGTGGCAGCAGTGGCCAACTGGACCATGGTGGCAGCAGTGGCCAACTGGACCATGGTGGCAGCAGTGACCAACTGGACCATGGTGGCAGCAGTGGTCAACTGGACCATGGTGGCAGCAGTGGCCAACTGGACCATGGTGGCAGCAGTGGCCAACTGGACCATGGTGGCAGCAGTGGCCAACTGGACCATGGTGGCAGCAGTGGCCAACTGGACCATGGTGGCAGCAGTGGCCAACTGGACCATGGTGGCAGCAGTGGCCAACTGGACCATGGTGGCAGCAGTGGCAGCCAACTGGACCATGGTGGCAGCAGCAGTGGCCAACTGGACCATGGTGGCAGCAGTGGCCAACTGGACCATGGTGGCAGCAGTGGCCAACTGGACCATGGTGGCAGCAGTGGCAGTTGCCAACTTGACCATGGTGGCAGCAGTGGCCAACTGGACCATGGTGGCAGCAGTGGCCAACTGGACCATGGTGGCAGCAGTGGCCAACTGGACCATGGTGGCAGCAGTGGCCAACTGGACCATGGTGGCAGCAGTGGCCAACTGGACCATGGTGGCAGCAGTGGCCAACTGGACCATGGTGGCAGCAGTGGCCAACTGGACCATGGTGGCAGCAGTGGCAGCAGGGGCCAACTGGACCATGGTGGCAGCAGTGGCCAACTGGACCATGGTGGCAGCAGTGGCCAACTGGACCATGGTGGCAGCAGTGGCCAACTGGACCATGGTGGCAGCAGTGGCCAACTGGACCATGGTGGCAGCAGTGGCCAACTGGACCATGGTGGCAGCAGTGGCCAACTGGACCATGGTGGCAGCAGTGGCCAACTGGACCATGGTGGCAGCAGTGGCCAACTGGACCATGGTGGCAGCAGTGGCCAACTGGACCATGGTGGCAGCAGTGGCCAACTGGACCATGGTGGCAGCAGTGGCCAACTGGACCATGGTGGCAGCAGTGGCCAACTGGACCATGGTGGCAGCAGTGGCCAACTGGACCATGGTGGCAGCAGTGGCCAACTGGACCATGGTGGCAGCAGTGGCCAACTGGACCATGGTGGCAGCAGTGGCCAACTGGACCATGGTGGCAGCAGTGGCCAACTGGACCATGGTGGCAGCAGTGGACCATGGTGGCAGCAACTGGACCATGGTGGCAGCAGTGGCCAACTGGACCATGGTGGCAGCAGTGGCCGACAGGACCATCGTGGCAGCCAACTGGACCATGTTGGCAGCAGTGGCCAACTGGACCATGTTGGCAGCAGTGGCCAACTGGACCATGTTGGCAGCAGTGGCCAACTGGACCATGTTGGCAGCAGTGGCCAACTGGACCATGTTGGCAGCAGTGGCCAACTGGACCATGGTGGCAGCAGTGGCCAACTGGACCATGGTGGCAGCAGTGGCCAACTGGACCATGGTGGCAACAGTGGCCAACTGGATCATGGTGGCAGCAGTGGCCAACTGGACCATGGTGGCAGCAGTGGCCAACTGGACCATGGTGGCAGCAGTGGCCAACTGGACCATGGTGGCAGCAGTGGCCAACTGGACCATGGTGGCAGCAGTGGCCAACTGGACCATGGTGGCAGCAGTGGCCAACTGGACCATGGTGGACCAACTGGACCATGGTGGCAGCAGTGGCCAACTGGACCATGGTGGCAGCAGTGGCCAACTGGACCATGGTGGCAGCAGTGGCCAACTGGACCATGGTGGCAGCAGTGGCCAACTGGACCATGGTGGCAGCAGTGGCCAACTGGACCATGGTGGCAGCAGTGGCCAACTGGACCATGGTGGCAGCAGTGGCCAACTGGACCATGGTGGCAGCAGTGACCAACTGGACCATGGTGGCAGCAGTGGCCAACTGGACCATGGTGGCAGCAGTGGCCAACTGGACCATGGTGGCAGCAGTGGCCAACTGGACCATGGTGGCAGCAGTGGCCAACTGGACCATGGTGGCAGCAGTGGTGGACCAACTGGACCATGGTGGCAGCAGTGACCAACTGGACCATGGTGGCAGCAGTGGCCAACTGGACCATGGTGGCAGCAGTGGCCAACTGGACCATGGTGGCAGCAGTGGCCAACTGGACCATGGTGGCAGCAGTGGCCAACTGGACCATGGTGGCAGCAGTGGACCAACTGGACCATGGCAGCAGTGGCAGACCAGTGGCAGCAGTGGCCAACTGGACCATGGTGGCAGCAGTGGCCAACTGGACCATGGTGGCAGCAGTGGCCAACTGGACCATGGTGGCAGCAGTGGCCAACTGGACCATGGTGGCAGCAGTGGCCAACTGGACCATGGTGGCAGCAGTGGCCAACTGGACCATGGTGGCAGCAGTGGCCAACTGGACCATGGTGGCAGCAGTGGCCAACTGGACCATGGTGGCAGCAGTGGCCAACTGGACCATGGTGGCAGCAGTGGCCAACTGGACCATGGTGGCAGCAGTGGTCAACTGGACCATGGTGGCAGCAGTGGCCAACTGGACCATGGTGGCAGCAGTGGTCAACTGGACCATGGTGGCAGCAGTGACCAACTGGACCATGGTGGCAGCAGTGGTCAACTGGACCATGGTGGCAGCAGTGGCCAACTGGACCATGGTGGCAGCAGTGGTCAACTGGACCATGGTGGCAGCAGTGGTCAACTGGACCATGGTGGCAGCAGTGGTCAACTGGACCATGGTGGCAGCAGTGGTCAACTGGACCATGGTGGCAGCAGTGGTCAACTGGACCATGGTGGCAGCAGTGACCAACTGGACCATGGTGGCAGCAGTGGCCAACTGGACCATGGTGGCAGCAGTGGCCAACTGGACCATGGTGGCAGCAGTGGTCAACTGGACCATGGTGGCAGCAGTGGTCAACTGGACCATGGTGGCAGCAGTGGTCAACTGGACCATGGTGGCAGCAGTGGTCAACTGGACCATGGTGGCAGCAGTGGTCAACTGGACCATGGTGGCAGCAGTGGTCAACTGGACCATGGTGGCAGCAGTGGCCAACTGGACCAGTGGTCAACTGGACCATGGTGGCAGCAGTGACCAACTGGACCATGGTGGCAGCAGTGGTCAACTGGACCATGGTGGCAGCAGTGGTCAACTGGACCATGGTGGCAGCAGTGGTCAACTGGACCATGGTGGCAGCAGTGGTCAACTGGACCATGGTGGTAGCAGTGGTCAACTGGACCATGGTGGCAGCAGTGGCCAACTGGACCATGGTGGCAGCAGTGGTCAACTGGACCATGGTGGCAGCAGTGGTCAACTGGACCATGGTGGCAGCAGTGACCAACTGGACCAAATGGTATATTCCAAGTCCGTCCTGACAACTCTGGCTGTAGATCAACGTTGTTTATTGGTCTGAGAAAGACCAAAATATCTGAACAGCACTTCAAACTATATATTACCTGAGTTCTTATTCAGATTTCTTAATACACAGCTGAACATTGACAAAAATCCTGAGGTCAACCTACCTCTATGTACTATTTTTTTTCTATAACGTTAATTAACAATCCTGGATATGAATTATGGATTTCTGATTAACTATAGTTATTACGTTGTTATGAGAAAAGATATGTTTAATTTGATAATGTATTTTTACCTGTCGAATATGATTGTTTTGATTATATAAATTAATATATTGGTTTTCTATAATGAGAATGAATATCATTTCTTGTTGAAAATCATTTCTCTGCAGATAATTATTACTATGTACGCTTATTTTCATCTCTCCCTTCCCCCCCTCACCCCCATCCTCCCATCCTCACCCCCTTCTCCTCCCCTCCCTCTCTGTACTACCTATAATAAAGTTAGGTCGACCAGGACTAGACTTCCACCACAATACCAGGTTGTTGCAGGTATCACTCTCATCCCTGGTATACACTGTCATAACACTGTCATCCCTGGTAACACTGTCATCCCTGGTAACACTGTCATCCCTGGTAACACTGTCATCCCTGGTAACACTGTCATCCCTGGTAACACTGTCATCCCTGGTAACACTGGATTGCCAGGAAAAATAAAATTTGATTTGAGAATACAAAACATTTTATTTTGATTTAGAAAATATAAGAGTTCATATTTAAATATAAATGTTGTAAGTGAAGAAGATGAGATGTGGATTGTTTGTGGGATAAAAATCACCACTAGTAGAGGAGAAAATCTAGCTTATTGTAGGAACCTGGTTAGTTCTGGTTGAGGTAACGCTCACGGCTGCTTTTATTATTTATCTAATCTATTTAATATCTGCTGTGTTAGTATACATTACATTTGTGAAGCATTGCGAGTCAATGAAACTTTGATATTAAATCTTAATAAATTATCTATGAGAAAAAGCTAAATCAACTGTAGTAGGAACTCAACGAATATTTCATGTAAGCAGCAGTGCTGTGTGATATATTTGTAGACCAGCCCTTCCCTGAGAACATAAACAGTCCCACTGTAAAATACCCACTGTGGAGAAAAATTTCAAAAAGACTTCTTAACAATGTCTATGATAAAGGACACAGTTGGCCTCCTAGCAGTGAGACATCACATGCTGAAGATTTCCTTTAGGTTGTCCTTAACTCCTTTTTTCACTCTTTTCAAATCTCAGTCAACTCGAATTGGTTTAGCTCTTCCTCTAGTGGCCTCTATTCTCACCCCATACAAGTGCATCTTTGACAGTGCGTGAGCTGATCAATTTAGATTCTATGGTCTCTTATGCCAATGTTACTGTTCCAGTGTAGCTACAGTCAGAATGTTGCTGTTCCTGTGTAGCAACAGTCACATTGTTACTGTTCCAGTGTAGCAACAGTCAGAATGTTACTATTCCATTGTAGCAACAGTCGCAATGTTACTGTTCCAGTGTAGCAATAGTGACAATGTTACTGTTTCATTGTAGTAACAGTCACAACGCTACTGCTTCAGTGTAGCAACAGTCACAATGTTACTGTTTCACTGTATCAACAGTCACAATGTTACAATGTTTCAACATCTCACAGGGACAATGGAAACCAGACGTCGTTTCAAAATTCACCGTCGAGAAGTACATACCAGGGCCCAGAATAACGCAGAAAGCCAGCACAACATCACGAAGGAAATTCCTAGCCAAATTTTTAACTTCACTTCAGAATCTCCTGTCTTGTGTCGTGGTTTCGTTACTATATAAACTGTTTTTGGAGGCTGATATTCAAATGGAAGGTGATTGATATTTGCTTTGAGCTTTCCATTACCACGAGTGACCACGAATCACAAACACTTAGCTCTGCTGGGAGTGCTGTATAATGTATAATGTTATTGAAATAACGAAAAAAAAGCAACGAATATGATATTTAGAACATTAGATAAGTGGAACACGTACATGTGAATGAGTCACTTTGAGGAGGACCTGTCTACATAGATCAATAGGCCTATTCACTCTTCTTCATATTGCTTTAACAAAATTGGTATTCATTTTTGAGGCATTATTGATCCCTCAATTTTCATCTTAAGAGGTAACTTAATGATAATGAAAAGGTCTTGATCCGAGGAACTAAAGAAATCTTTCTCAAACTCAATTTATTTGTATATTGTGTAGTTCTTCTATAATTGTAAAGTCTAAAACTAAACTGACGGTATTATTGTTCAATACAAGAAGCTCAGTTAACTGAAGGAAACTGTGACTGTTGCTACACTGGAACAGTAACATTGTGACTGTTGCTACACTGGAACAGTAACATTGTGACTGTTGCTACACTGGAACAGTAACATTGTGACTGTTGCTACACTGGAACAGTAACATTGTGACTGTTGCTACACTGGAACAGTAACATTGTGACTGTTGCTACACTGGAACAGTAACATTGTGACTGTTGCTACACTGGAACAGTAACATTGTGACTGTTGCTACACTGGAACAGTAACATTGTGACTGTTGCTACACTGGAACAGTAACATTGTGACTGTTGCTACACTGGAACAGTAACATTGTGACTGTTGCTACACTGGAACAATAACATTGTGACTGTTGCTACACTGAAACAGTAACAATGTGACAGTTGCTACACTGAAACAGTAACAATGTGACAGTTGCTACACTGGAACAGTAGCATTGTGACTGTTCCTACACTGGAACAGTAACATTGTGACTGTTCCTATACTGGAACAGTAACATTGAGACTGTTTCTGCACTGGAACAGTAACATTGTGACATTTGCTTCAGTGAAACAGAAAGAGTGACTGTTGCTACTGTGAAAGAGTAACACTGACTGTTCCTACACTAAAACAGTAACATTCTGACTGTTGCTCCACTGGAACTGTAACATTGCAATTGTTGCTACACTGGAACAGTAACATTGTGACTTGCAACAGTGACACAGTAACATTATGACTATTGCTACACTGAATCAGTAACACTGAGACTTACTACAATGAAACAGTAACATTGTGACTGTTGCTACACTGGAACAATAACATTGTGACTGTTGCTACAGTAAAACAGTAACATTCTGACTCAATTACCCCCTCAATCGAATTGGTTAATGCAACCACTCCAACCCCAGAGAGATGAACCCCATCCTTTGCATACATATCATGTTTGCCATAGAATTTGTCCCAGTTATCAATGAATGGGATTGCAAGTTCCTTGCAGTACCTGTCTAGCTAGCAATTTATACCAATTGCCCTAGACATCCATTCATTGCCCACTCCCTTTCTAGGCAAGATGCTACATATGACTGGGATCCCTCCCTTAGCTCTGACTACTTCTATGGCTGACCTGTACTTATCCAGCAGCTCTTGTCTCTTGCCCTTCCCAATGTCATTGCCCCCAGCACTAAAACAGATAATATGCTTGTTCCCATGAGGAGAGATTACAAGCGCGAAGCTTGATGACATTGGAGGACAGACGAACGAGACGGGACATGATCATGATGTGTAAAATTATGAGAGGGATTGAAGAGAGATGGAGAGAGAGATATGGGAAACAGGGACAAGAGAGCACAGCTGAAAGTTAGAAGCACAGCTATGTAAGGGATGTTAGAAAAAAAGCTCTTTAACCTCAAGATGTTAGAAAGTGGCACGAGGGGAAAAAAAGTGGTGGAGGCAGGATCATTCACATCTTCAACAACAAGTGATGGAGGGAGGATCACTCACAGCTTCAACAACTGAGTTTACACTGATGAATGATGAGCGAAGTAGCGACCAGAGGAGATCCTGACCAGGAACAAGGACTCTACCTCAGCAACCACATGTAAATATGTACAAGTAGACACGCACACTCACACACTCATGGTAGCATGGTAGCATGGCAGCATGGGTTTAGAGCAGGTCGCTCCTCAACTACAAGTGCAAAAGCCAGGGCAGCATGGGTTTAGAGCAGGTCGCTCCTCAACTACAAGTGCAAAAGCCAGGGCAGCATGGGTTTAGAGCAGGCCACTCCTCTACTGGATCAATATCACATGTTGTTGGATACGGAACAATGTGGTATCTGAGGTATGTGTTGTATGATACACAACAGTGTGGTATCTGAGGTATGTGTTGTATGATACACAACAGTGTGGTATCTGAGGTATGTGTTGTATGATACACAACTGTGTGGTATCTGAGGTATGTGTTGTATGATACACAATAATGTGGTAACTGAGGTGTGAAGGCTTACTCAAGCCTGTAAGATCTAAAGTTGGTCTTACCAAGGCTGGCTCCTCCTTAGGAAAATTAATGAATAGAAAAAAGAACAATAACCTACAAATATAAACACTTTATTGTTAGAATTAAAAATATAAAACATTGAAATATGAACTTTTATCCTACTTGTAAGAAAAATGAAATGAAAAAAAAAATGACATTTGAATTCAACGCTAATATGTACAGTTAAACTGGGGTGCCTGGTTGATGTTGTTGACACCGCGTCTTGTAGAAATTGTAGCCGTTGCTGATGATGTGAGGGGGGGGGTCACAGCTGTTGAGTGACAACCCAACGACTAGTTCGTCACAGTGTCTCTTGCCTTGAATAATTCATTAAGATGATAGGAACGCAGGTCTTTCATCACTGCAAAGATGATGGGTAGTTGCCTGGGGTTGGCCACACTTAGGTATGTAGATAAAAAGTGGCATCCCAGAACTCATGTGAAGTTAGTCTTCTTCAACACTGTTTCTGTGGTTGCCAGATGACTCAAGCTGACATTCCAAGCTAGAAAGAGACAAAAGTTACACACTGCTTGAGAAATCACTCTCCATGATAAGTGTAAGGCACTTAAAAGAATGGTGAGGATTTAAAAGCAAAACCTGGAAATCAAGGTAGAATGAACTAAGTTTTAGCATTGGTTAAACGTGAAGCTTTTAACCAATATATCCACTAGAATAGGAACAGAGGCTTTTACTTACAGTTGTGCTGAGAGCTGTGAGACAAGTGATTATCCATTTGGTCGGAGCCCCACACGTCACCTTTCCAGGTGGAGAAAAGGGGAAGGAGGATAGCGGGAGCTAGACACTGACCCTACCTTAACCAGCAGACTGACAATCAATCTATCGTCACCATATATTCGCTCGCTACTACTATCTGTTGAACTCTTCCCTCACATGAGGTATGTGTTGTATGATACACAACAGTGTGGTATCTGAGGTATGTGTTGTATGATACACAACAGTGTGGTATCTGAGGTATGTGTTGTATGATACACAACAGTGTGATATCTGAGGTATGTGTTGTATGATACACAACAGTATGGTATCTGAGGTATGTGTTGTATGATACACAACAGTGTGGTATCTGAGGTATGTGTTGTATGATACACAACAGTGTGGTATCTGAGGTATGTGTTGTATGATACACAATAGTGTGGTATCTGAGTTTTTTTTTTTCTTTTTTTTTTTTACACTTCATAAGATTTATTTCCTATGAAGACAGGCCGAAACACTGAATCTCCTTTCTTGAAAGTCATTAAATGAAATTAGATATGAATGAGATACACAAGTGGAAGACACGGATAAATACAGGTGTAAATAGGATATCTAAC